>NC_058134.1:48036386-48061743 GCF_016433145.1 Gracilinanus agilis
CTGCAGCACCCACCAGGGGGCGGTAGCGCCCACTTTGGGAATCACTGATCTAGACAAACTAGGGGTTTACTCATTGTTCCCTATGCCTATTAGTTCATCTTTCATCTCTCATGGCTAGTGATCCTCCATGCCTAGAAAGGTCTCTTTTCTGACCTCCATCTCTTGGGACCCCAAACTCCTTCGCTTCAAGGTTTAGCTCAAGTGCCATTTCCTTCAATCTGTCTTTCCTGATTCCTGATTTTTTCACCTCTCCCAAAACATTATATCTTCATTTTGTATAGATCTTATATTTATTTATCTGAGAACATGTTGTACCCCCACAGCAGAATGTAAGCTCTTTAAGGACACTCACATTTATATTTATATCCGCAGTGTCTAGCTCATAGTAGGTGCTTAAAAAATGCTTACTGATAGATCCATTAATTCCTGAGGGCAAACACTATTTGTTATGTTGTATCCTAACTACAGATACCAGATCAAACATTCCACCAACAAATATTCATTAAACATCTATGTTGGGGCAGCTGGGTAGCTCAGTGAATTGAGAGCCAGGCCTAGAGATGGGAGGTCCTAGGTTCAAATCTGACCTCAGACACTTCCCAGCTGTGTGACCCTGGGCAAGTCACTTGACCCCCATTGTCTACCCTTACCACTCTTCTGCCTTGGAGCCAATACACAGTATTGACTCCAAGAGGGAAGAGAAGGGTTTTAAAAAAATAGCAAAATAAAAATAAAAACATCTATGTGCCAGGGATAAGTGCTGGGAAAGAAAAAATTCCTATTCTCAATGAGATCACATTCTAATTAGGGAGACAAACACATAGAAGTAAAAGCAATATGTTATAATGTGATAGATTATAACATAATTTATAGCATAAGTATTCAGTTAACAATGCAAATATATATCAAGTATTTAAATATAAAGTATTTGGGGAAGTAGAAGCCCAATAAATGTTTAGTGAAAGAACTAGCAAGTGAATGAATGGAAAGTGACCACCAACTTAAAAACCGAATCTGTGTCAGTGGTTGGCTCAAAATAACAATGCTGGTCATATGAGGAAGCTCTGGGGAAACTCAGGGTCATCGAGCTTTAATCACTCCCACTTTAAAGACAACAACAAATTGCATATAAAGTGGGATTTTTTGTTTCTGATAGGTTGGTCAGTTTGTTGAAATTTTTTTTTGGTCCCCCCCCCTTTTTTTTAATGTTTTGTTATTAAGAGCTAGTTATTTGGGAAGGAGTTGGTGACACAAGGGAAAATCTAGGTGTTATAAAAACAAATCGGAATGAGTTATTTTTGAAAAGTTAAAAAAATAAAGACTACAGCAGCATAACAGATTCCTCTTTCTCCTGGGCCCAGGAGCAGACGCTACAGCATATATTGCCCATGCCCTTCCCATCAGAATCTTGGCAGAGTGGAACTTGTGTTGGCAGTACCCCCCCTCCCCCATTTCATATACTCACACAACAACATGCTGTGACAGTTATCTGGATGGTGTTTCTTCCTGGCTGGCAGACGTGCTTGAGGTGCAGAGGTTTGTGGGAGGTCTTGTTGTCTCCACGCTCGATGGTGAGAGGGGTGGCATTGACGCTGACCTGGACAGAAGCCGGCCAGTTGGTGTTCATTTGTCTGTCCTCATGATGATAGCACTTAAACTGCAGCTCCAGGTCGGACCTATAGGGCAGGACAGCTCAGTGGTGATCAGAGCCTTTCCCCTCACCTCGCAGGAGTCTTTATATGCTCCATTTAGTCAATGAAACCAAAATGATTTGCCTTCTCCACGCCTGGCCACATTCCCCAGTCCTAAACCCAGGTCCTCACAAGCCTAAAGACAGCTTCCTTCCATGTCCCCCCACAACCCTAATCACGTTTCCCCTAGCCCTGATCACATTTCCCCAACCCAATTACATCCCTCTCCAACTCCAACCACATCCCCACAAATGCTGATGCTTTCCCCAACTCTGATCATAGCCAACCCCAATCACCCCTCCCCTAATTCCAAATGACATCCCCCTCTGATCCTGACCACATCCTCTGAACCCTGAACATTGATTCCACCCAACTTGGACCGGGTCGTCCGAGAGCTGACCACATCACTGGCTGATTCCAATCTCCCCAGCCCTAGCGCAAACCACACTTGTCAGCCCCAAACTCATGGTTCCCTCCACACGACACTTTGGAGTTTGAAGGAGGGAAGATGAAAGAACATTCTAGAGCAAGGCCCATTCTCTAATACCCTTTACTCATCAACTCCAACTCCCAAATTAAATAGAGCCTAGGAGAGATGGCATCTTAGAAGTCAAGGCTGTTGCTTTACATAACTGTTGTTACTCTGACAATGTGAGCCACCATTATTGTCATTGTTACTATCATCGCTTTCACGAAGTACGCCTTTCCTGATTTTCTTTAGGTAAAGGGTCCAAAAGTACTAGTCACCGGAATAGAAATTCAGTAATAGCATTTCCAATAGAGCGCTGGACTTAAGAGTCAGGAAGATGTGAGTACGAGTCCAGTCATGAGTCCTTAGGTAAGATAAAACCTCTCCAAAGCTCAGCTAGCTGATCTGCAAGATGGCAATATTATTATACCCAGGCACCTTATAACCTCTCCGAACCTTCCCTAGTTAGACAACTTATAACTTCTCTGAACCATAGTTAGCTAGTTGGTAAAATGGGAATAGTTACAACTGGGCAAGTTATAGCCTCTCTGAATTCTTGCTAGTTAATGTGTAAAATGGGAATACTATTACAACGGGACACATTATAACCTATCTGAACCGCAGCTAGTTAATCTGTAAAATGGGAATATTATTACACCTGGACACACTAAATGCTATCTGAACCTTAGCTAATCTGTAAAATGCAGATAGTATTACATCTGGACAACTTATAACCTCTCTGAACCTTAACTAATCTATAAAATGAGAATATGATTACATCTGGTCGCTGTATAGTCTCTTTGAACCACTGCTAGTTAATCTGTAAATTGGGAATATCATTAAACCTGGACACACTAAATGCTATCTGAACCTTAGCTAATTTGTAAAATGCAGATAGTATTACATCTGGACAACTTATAACCTCTCTGAACCTTAACTAATCTGTAAAATGAGAATATGATTACATCTGGACACTGTATAATATCTCTTTGAACCATTGCTAGTTAATCTGTAAAATGGGAATATCATTAAACCTGGGCTTTCATGAAGATAGCCAGGTTTGGATTTGGGGCCCTTTTAAGAGGGAGAAGTGTCACAAAAGCATCTGGAGAAGTAGATTGCTGGGGTTTTAATGATCCTGAGGAGGGGAGGTGGTTACATGTATGCTGCCTTCCTTAACAGAGTAGAACACAGAAAGAGAGAAAGATTGTTAGGTTCAGGGTGTGTGTAGGTATGTGTGTTCTCAAAAAACGGGAAAATATGGATAGTCTATTCTAAACAGTGGGAAGGGAACAGACAGCTCAGGACAGAGAGGGTCCAATAGCCACAAGCCCAAACTACAGGAAGAGGAGAACTTTCTAAGTTTAAAGTTCCACGGCCTCCAGTTCTAGAGTTGGAGGGGGACCCAAGAGGCTTTCTAGCCTAGCCCTTTCATTTTCAGCATTTATCTGATTTATAGCCCATCATCCACCAGATATACTGGTGTGGAAGTGGGTGCCTTCAGGGGTCACCTAGCCTTTTGGAGCTCAGTGATGTCGGGATGCTTGGCTGAGATATGAAGTGCCAGCCTTCCACGATGGTACAGCTCCATAAATCTACTGGATGGGTTTGCTCAATCCCCAGCAGTTATTACTTATTAATAAGAACAAGGCAATAACCTCCTAGACTGAGGTATGCTCAGCTGAGGGTACTCGGGAGATAATGAAATGCCAGTAGAACCGTAATAACCTACTGAGGTAGGTGTTCATTACAGCCCGTGATCTATCTGTGGATTGGCCCTTCTCCCTTCTAGCCCTGAAGCCTTCCCAGAAGAATTCCGCCTGGCTGGTGCCCTAGGACAACCTCTCCCCCAGCCCTGATAGCTGCAGCTCTGCCCAGCTGTTCAAGTTTCTAAGCACTATTGTTTATTCTTTTCATATGTAAGACATTTCTATATCAGACCAGGAGCTCCAGGAGGAGAGGAGACGCCCTGAAGGCACTCACCTCCAAACCAGGATCTGGAAGAAGGTCTGACTGCTGAAAATAAAGGGGTTCAACAAAATGCCTCTGAGAATCCTTTCCAAATGGAAATCTAGGACCTGATGGCTGGGGTAAGCTGTAGTGGGAAGGTCACCAACTGTGTCTTTCCCATTAGGTGGAAAGCATCCTAAGGGCACAGATAATGTCTTTCCCTCATCAGAAGAAAAGTTCTCTGATAGCAGGAGTCATAGTTCCCTGCCAGACTGGTGCTCCTCAAGGAGAGAGGTCTTCTCTTTTTTTTCTCTCACTGAATCCAGGACAAAGATTTCCAGAAATTGAGGGGTACGGTTTCAGCACATGATGATGACAGACTCATTATTTAACTCAATATGACCATCTTCAGCTAGAAGTCTCACTCTTGGCATTAGAAAGCCAGGTCCTTCAGACACTTCCTAGCTGTGTGACCCTGGTCAAGTCACTTACCCCACGCCTCCCCTAAATGCCTAGCCCAGTGGTTCCTAAACTTTTTTGGCCTACTGCTCCCTTTCCAGAAAAAATATTACTTAGCTCCCTGGAAATTAATTTTTTGAAAAATTTTAATGGCAATTAATAGGAAAGATAAATGCACCTGTGGCCATCATTGCCCTACTGGATCACTGCAGCACCCACCAGGGGGCTGTAGTGCCCACTTTGGGAATCAATGGCTTAGCCCTTACCACTCTCCTATCTTAGAACCAATGCACAGTATTGATTGTAAGGTGGGAGGTAAGGGTTAAAAAAAAAAAAATAAGAAAGTCAGGTCCTGGGGAACCACAGTGAGTCAGGGTCAGGGGTGGTCTAAGCACAGGAAGTATTACATACTAGCGTGTGAAGAGTGTGAAGGAGAGAATTAGGAATCAACTGGAAGTTGCTATACCAGATAGATGCTCAGTTCAAGATATCAAAGCTAGGGAAATGTATTGGGTAAAGGGAAATTTTGCCCCATCAGAATATTAAAAATCCTAATTCTGTCAAAATCACTGCATCCAGTCTTACTGGCCAGACTGGCGCCATCCTGGACTGCCTCCTCCACTCATTTGGAAGGGGAAAGCTTGGCATTTTGGTTCTAGTGATGTATTGGGCTTGATGCCACAAGTTTGCTGCTAGAAAGCCCCTCTTCCTGAACTACCTCCACATCAGCGTCTGGTGCACGGTGGGTCTCAGGTGAAAGACATGGTTGCTGACGGCCAGGTTGTGCTCCAAACGGAAGGGCTCCAACACCACTCCATCCCGCACTGGGAAGGTCAATCGGAGCTCATCGTTGTGGTTGCCTGCGAACAGGAAGGGAGAAGAAACTCAAACTTCTCATTATTTTATCTCTCCTTCAACGTCAGGGTACTGAGAGATGAGACAGTGGTTGACTACTGAGCTTACCACACACACACACCTGTATGTGTATATGTAAGTACACATACATAAAGGTAAAGACAAAAACACAGACACAGAAGTGTCCACAGGTACATACTTACATAGCCCACACACATATATAGGAACAGAGCCAGAAAGAACATCATGCTGCTTAAAACTTATTTAACAAACATTTATTCGGTCAGCTCAAAAGCATTAAGTTTCTACTATGTGCTAAGCAGTTATGAGACACAGCAGACAGAGGACCGAGCCTCGAGTCAGGAAGATTCATCTTCATGAGTTCAAATCTGGCCTCAGACACTTCCTAGCTATGTGACCCTGGGTAAGTCACTTCATCTCGTTTGTCTAAGTTTTGTCATCTGTAAAATGAGCTGGAGAAGGAAATGACAAACTGCTCCAGTAACTTTGCTGGAAAGAACCAAACATGACTGAAATGACTAAAGAACATGAGCTAGGTAGGCACTGTCCTAGGTACAGGGGATCCCTTTCATACAATATATGAAGCTCGTCATCTACTGCTGTTTGAAAGACAAGTAATGACTCTTGCCTCTGTTGTGCTTTAATAAACCCACTGAGGGCATGCAAAGCTCAGTATCGCTATTCTATAGTGAGCACAATCTTCTTGAGAGCTGGGACTGGTTTTGCCTTTTCTTTGGGTGTCCAGGACTCAGCACAAGGCCTGGCACATGAGGAATATTCAAATGCATGTTGATAGATGGACTCATTGCGGGTCTTTTCTCCTTAGCCAGACTGCAAGTTTTAGTACCGGGGAGAGCTTCTGTCCTTAACTTCTCAGCTCCCACCACTGTGCTGAGGCATGATGCTAGCAAAGACTGGGCACAAAGAAAGCAAGGAAGCAGGCAATAAAAAACTTACTGAAACAAACTAGACTCAGGATTGCCTTCTTTCCTACTCTTTGGTCAAACTGGCCACGCAGAGCCAGCAGTGAGCCCCCTGCCTCTTTCTCCTTATTCTCAGAGATATTTTGTTTGGGGGGAAGGGTCAAATCTGCCCTGCCCCTATGACAGCATGCTTATGACCAAGCTCAAATTGAGACATGTTGACCCAACCCGTGAAGCTTGGGTCCTTGGCAGGTTACCAGCCAATCTGAACAGAGGCTGGGAGATGGAGTTTCTTAGGAAGGACTCCAAAGGAGGGAGGCTTGGAAAACAGCAGCACCTCCACCAGTCCTACAGAGTCCAACACATTCACCTCCTCTCACTCCCATTTTTACCTGGTTCCATCTTTGTCCTACCTACCTAGAAAGGATTCCAAAAACACAAATGCCTCCCTCTCCATTCACATCACATTCCCTCAGCTCAGACCCTCAGGCTGGTTTCTCTGAACCCCTCCTCCCCAGTCTGCCAGGATCTTGTAAGCAGAAGAGAACAGATCAGGGGTGAAGCTAGTGGGCTGGAGGACAGGTAGTAGACCACGGCCACACTGTTCTACTCACTTGGAGGTGGGGGCAAAGCGCTGATATTTGGCTTAATGTCAGGAGGGAACGGTGGTTTGACATCCTGACTGGGAGATAGGTATGGAGGGATACTGCTCCCAGGAGTCATAGGTGGGGTTGGGTTTCCTGGAACAGGTGAGTGAGGGTAATTTGCCACAGGTACTGGCCTGGAAGGCTGAGGAGAAACAGAAATCATTGGTGTATTATTCCAGTAGCAAGGAGACACACAAACACACATTCACATTCTCACATTTTCTCTCTGTCTCTGTCTCTCTCCCTCTGTCTCTCTCTCTCTCTCTACCCCACCCCCTCTCCCTCTGTCTCTCTCTGTCTCTGTTGCTCTCCTTCCTTTCTTTTTTCCTTCCTTCCTTCTTCCCCACAAACCTCAAAGCTAGACTGAGCCTTAGTCTTTCCCTCCTCATAAAATTCATCCAGGATAACTCCCTCCTCATTGGCGATGCTCAGGGCAGCAGCCCAGAGAAGAAATATGGGCCAGTTTCTAGAACAGGAAGCCATCCCCTCCACATCACACTCCCTCTGCCCCATAACTTTCTCTTACTTATGTACACAGACGTATACTTTGAAAAGTTTTATTCCATCCCTATCCCTCCAGCATGAGGTTCTATCCCACGTAGCAACTGAGAGCTCATAGGTGGATATACGCTTATCCAGATCAGCACTTACCCTATTGACATTTCCTTGGCTATAGTTACTGTAGCTGCCTCCCGAGAAGGTGTTATTCTGTCCATTAAACTGATCTGGCTATTAAGGGAGAACAGAAAGGGAAAAAGCATCATCAAATGGAATGAGCCCATGAACCCTCATTCCCTTATGGTTCCCTCAACCACCCGTCCTGGACCAGATCCCTGACCAACACCAACTCTAGGAAGGCTAAGAATGAGAGTACTTCCTATGTCAATAGCAGCGGGAAGAGCAGGCCATCTGAATTTTATTATTTTTGTGTGGCAGATGAGGAATCTGGGGCCAAGAGGGGTTAACTGATTTTTCAAGTTCACAAAGCCGGGAAGTGTCAGAGCCAGGATTGGAACCAGATCTCTTTTGACTTCAAGCCTCTTGCTCTTTCCACTCTTCAGGCCAAGCCCAGCCCCATGAGGGCAAGAATGAGATATGGATCATTTGTCCAAAGTTATAGGCAGATATAAAATCTATCTGGGCCCGAGCAGCATGCATCCAGGTTTCCTTGCTGCCCTGTCAACAGCTGGGGAACAAAACTGAGCTGCCTAAAGAATCTTCCCTCTCTGCAGTTGACCACAGTGGCTTTGGCAGACATAAATGCCACAGAATGGAGATGGGGTGTCCAGAAGGGGGAGAGGTTGGTGCTTTTATCCTGGAAGATCTTCCCTATGTTCTTTCTGGCCACATATTCATCTAAACTCTCAGAAATGGCTTTTACAAAAAAAAATTTTTTTTCAAGGGGAAGGAAAGGGTAGGAAAGAAAGATGGGTTAAATGGTTCTTTGCCTCAGCTCCCTGAGTTCAGTAAATGATATGCACATTATCAAAGCTAGTCTGATAGCTCCAAATGAAAGAGAACATGGGTTGTCCAGGATATTCGAATGAGCCAATAAAAGTGGGGGCTCCTTAGGAATGCCTCCAAAGAACCTCAGGCATGTCAGAGGAGGGCCAAGATACTGTGCAGGAGTTGGCATCACCAACCTGCCAAACCTACTCAGCTATAGGCAAGAACAAGGAGTCTTGCTGGTTTGAGCAATGTAAAAAGTGCCCAGTCCCCAGGAGGATGCTAAGGGCTAGACTTACCTTGTAATACTGCCCCATATTGACTGTTGGGGGTGGGTACTGCCCTGTGCTCTGCTGGCTTGGCATCCGTTGCCCAGGATAGTTGGGAGACGTGATAGGTCTTGGAGGGTTGGGGGTCGGGTACTGACCAGGTTGGGTTGGGAACTGGCTATTTGGTCCGTATTGCTGGTTTCCATAGTTGGGCTGTTCCCGGAAAGAGGGAGAGAATGACTGTCAAAGGCCTGCTGGCATCTTAGACGATGCTAAAGAAGGCAGAATAACCACCTGCTCTATATTAGGTGCTCATTCCCATTCATCTATGCTAATTTCCTCCTGGGAGTGTCCTTTCCAATGATTAAAACAATTCTACTTATTGCTGAGGACCGGCTCATGTCCCATATTCCCCATGAAGCTGTGCCAACCAATTTCTCTCTCCTCTGAAGTCATACATTACATACCTATTGTCTGTCTGTACCACTAATGTTCTCTAATTGTTTCATATATGGCAAATATAAAATCTACCAACTAGACTTTATATTCCTTAAAAGCAAAGGCTAGAACTTAGCCTTTTATAATCCCTGTGTCAAATAATAATAATAAGCTAGCCTGTTGTTCTATGATCTTACAAAGTGTTTTATTTGTTGTCTCATTTGACCTTTATAGCAACTCTGTTAAGTCCGATTATCCCCATTTTATAGATGAGGATACTTCTCAGAAAGGGTAAATGAGCTGGCCCAGTCACAGAGTTGGGAACACTGGAAGAAGTATTCCAGCTCAGCACTCTCTCTGCCATGTCACCTAGCGGTCCAGAACATACCTGAGGACAAAGAGTTGCTGAGGGTTTTTATAAAAGGATGTATTTAAGACCAGAGAATCCTATTCTCTCTTGCATATGGCTACTTATGTTGTTACAAGTGACATGCATTGGTTTACAGTGAAGGGTTTTATTTTTCAATCTGTTACTTTCTGCCTTAGTATCAACTCTAAGATAGAACAGTAGCAAGGACTAGGTAATCAGGGTTAAGTGACTAGCCCAAGATCACACAGCTAGGAAATGTCTGAGTCCAGATTCCAATGCAGATCTTCCCAGACTCTAGGCCTGGTGCTCTATCCAGGACTGTTTCTAAAAGGACATATTTAAAACCAGGAAATTTTGCTCTCTTTTGCATAGAGCTACTTATGTTGTTACAAGGGACATGCTTGGCTACGGGGAAGACACAATGTCTCTCAGACATGCAGAAATCTCTAGGGGGCATAATTGAGAAACCTTGTCTAGGGCACATGCTTGCCTTGTCCCAGGACTGCCAGACCCATAGAGGGTTTGGCACATGGTATCATAGGCACTCACTGGTTTCCACGGAAATGAATGAGCCATTGGTGTGATGGAGTTGTGGAAACAGGTAAGGCAATCAATCCTCAGGCTGTGTCCACAGCAGGGGAAGGTGAGAAGCCCCACTCTGCTTGGCATTCCCTACCTGGGCAATGCTTTGGAGCACACTGAAGTAGTTTTGGATTGGGCCTGGGATTGCATTAATGTAGAGAGTTCCTGGTGAGGAACTTCCCTCCACCAAGGCTCTAAAAGAGCTCTGGTTTTGCCATGTAGGGGTGTTAAGAGATTAAACGATTCACCCAGGGGCTGAACAATATGTGTCAGAGGTGAACTTGACCTCAGGTCTTCCCCAATTCTCTGTCTGCTCTGCAATGCTGTCTCTCTTGAAATTTAAAATAATTAACTGGATCATCATAAATAATGTTTTTTAAATTCTTAATTTATGATTTACTTTTAACATCCTTCTCTTTTCAAATCTTGAGTGCCAAATTCTCTCCCTTCCACCACCACCCACTGAGAAGGCAAGCAATATAGCAATTATACATATCAAAAACAATGTCAAACTTCAATTCAATCAAACATGTACAGTAAAACTGTTTACACTTAAAAATAATTACATGATCAAATGATTTAAGCTCCAAATCTCCCCATTTTTCACTGTCCTCTAAGGCTCTACCAGGATTCTTTGTTCTCCTCATCCTTCTTCTCCCCTTTATGGCCACAGTTATTAATGAATACGCTCTCTTAATAATTAATATTCTAATTAATAATAATTCATCTTTCCTTCTGCCGCCACTTTTTTCTACTTCTCTAGTTTCCTAAGGATCCCTCCCAGCCTTCTTTCTGCCTCACACACCTGCAAGGCTTGATTGTGTTTAGCATTTGGTACCCTGACCTCTCCATCCCAAACCATTCTACAATGGTGGGGCATTTTGTTTGCTTCCAGTCTTTTTCCATGACAAATAAAGTCGCCCTTTGTGTGTTTTTGGTTACACTTGCAGGTCATATTGCCAGCCAGGGAATTCTGGGTCGATAGGTGGGATGATTTCTGTAGCTTTTACTTCCTGCTGTCACGTAGGTGTGTCCCACCTCGAGAATGGCACTGAGAAGATGGTGTGGGGCCTGGAATCTCCACCATATGATGGAAACCGAGGTAGACTGGGAATTGGAAAGACTATGGAGCTGGGGAGGGAGGGGCATGCATGGGACTTCTCAAATCTTTTTTTGAGATGTCTAGGTGGTGTAATAGATGAAACATTTGGGCAGACAGTCAAGAAGACCTCAGATGTTTCATTAGCTATGTGACTCTGTGTGAGTCGCTTGCTCTTTGCCTGCCTCAGTTCCCCCAACTGTACAATGGAGATAATAATAGCACCCACCTCCCATGGTTGTTGTAAGGATCAAATGAGATATTTACAAAAAGCCCTAGCATGGTGCCTGGCACATAGTAGGCACCATGTAGTGTAGATTTCTATTTATTTCTGTTTATATCAAAATAAAAAAATATAATAATAACATATAATGTAAATGACCTCACCATGTCATGTAAATTAGAGGTTAGATGTATTCTACCTCGATCCAGAACTAGGTCTAATTAGTGGAAATTATAGGAAGGCTAATTTTGGCTCAATAAGAGGAAGAATTTTCAAATAACTAGAGCCTTCTGATAATGGGATAGGCTGCCTGAGTAGGTGGTAAGCATTGGAAACGCTCAAGTAAGGAGAGGCATCAGAGATGCTTACAGGGAGGATGTGAGATTGAACCAGGTGACCTTCAAGGTCCCATTCAACTCTGTTTTGTAATAACAAATTACAAAAAAAGGAGGCCATTGTTCTGAGTCAGAGTGAGGCAGCATGAGTCTGGGAATACTTAGGGAAGCAGAGAATGGTCTGTCTAGATCAAGCATTTAATAGCCATGAAGTGCTGTTTAATGAAGACAATGATTAATTTATTAAAAATAATCGGTCACCACCAGCCCCCCTTGCCTGGCAGCCGAAAACTGGTGAGTAAGTCATTTGGTGGCACCTCCTGAGTTCACATCAGGCTAATTACAGGAGACACCATTACTGGGCCATTGTCCTCTGCGGCCTTTCTTACAGCTGGTTTGTGCCTGAGGAGCTGGGTAAGGAGACACGTCAGGGCTCGGACAACAGCAGGCATGGGGAAGATGAATGGGGAAGGGGGGAGAGACCCTCCGAAGGTCTAGCGCCATAATTGGATTGGCCAAGAATCCATGGTGCTCAACAGAGAAGGGCCGCAGGGAGCAAATGCCTTCTCCGAGGGTGGCACTGAGTCTCTGGAATGGACAAAGGTGCTGATGGGAAGGGGGAGTAAAGTCAGTGAAGAGGTATTTATCCAACGCTAAGCTTGGCTCTGAGGATAAAAAGGAAGGCAAAAAAGCAGATGGCATCTCCTATTCTTTCTGTAAATGTGGCCTTTCTCTCTCTCCCCCTCTCTCTTTTTTAACCCATACCTTCCAGAACTGACACACTCAGTGCTAAGACGGAAGATTGGTAAAGGCTGGGCAAACTGGGTTCAGTGACTTGTCCAGCGTCACATAGCTAGGAAGTTTCTGAAGCCAGACTTCAACCCAGGTCCTCCTTACTCCAGGCCTGGCACGCTATCCTTCTCTATGTTATCTAGTTGCTTCCCCTTCCCCCTGGGTTTCTCTTGATGCATCTTATACTTCCCCCACTTTGGGACACACTATTTTGGAGCTGGCTATAAGGCAAGATGACTTTCATCCTTGCTACCAAGTATAGTTTCATGCTTGACTCTATTATCTGTCCATACTACACTTTAATGTGGACCCACATTTGTTTGGGGGAAAAAAACAAACCGACCCTTTCCTTTTGACTTAGAATCAATACTCTGTTGGTTCCAAGGCAAAAGAGCAGTAAGGGCTAGAAGTTTAGAAGTGACTTGCCCAGGGTCATCAGCTAGGAAGTATCTGAGACCAGATTTGGACCCGGGACCTCTTGTCTCTAGACCTGGCACTCTATCCACTGAGCCGTCTAGCTGCCTCCACAGGTACCTGATGGTATCATAAGTTCACTGAGGGCAATCTTCTTTGGGTAGATACTAGCAATGGGTGATCTGTTATAATAGCTGGCATTTAAACATTTATACACTTTAAGGTTTGCAAAGTGCGCTTCATCTGTTATTTCATTTGATCCTCACGATAATGCTTGGAGGTAAGTGCTATCATTATCACCCTTTTACAGTTAAGGAAACAGAAGCAGGCAGCGGTGAAGTGAATTGCTCAGGGTCACACAACTGGTGAATGTCTGAAGTCTGAGTGAAACTTGGATCTTCTTGACTCCAAGCCCAGCACTATCCACGGTACCATCTAGCTGCCTGATTGTTTGCCAATTTGTTGTCTAATAACCACTTTTTGATAATGATTCTACTCATCTTCCAAGTCTCACCTCCCAAACTATGGTGCCAGCTTCCGATATACTTTATTAATAATCCCTTATGTTTGCATAACAGTTTGTACTTTTCAAAGTCCTTCTAACAGCAGTATAAATTAGGGAGGATGAGTATTATCATCCCCATTTTACAGGTAAGAAATTGAGCCTCCAAAAAGCTAAGTGATTTGTCCAAGCTAGTGAGCATCACAGCCCAGTCTAGAATTCAGGCCTCCTAAGTGTTATTCTCATTTCCCCGACTCATGGGGACATCAAAGCTTTTCATATGCTCCAGTTAAGCACAATGAATTCACCCTGTCCAGGTCCTCCATCATCAGCCTGGTTCCCTCCCTTCTCCTGCTCCCAAATCACTCACTTCTCCTGGGTACGGTCTCTTAATGCTCTGGATGGGAAGAGACTGGGGTCGGGGACCTGGATAGGCCTGCTGTGGCATTCTCTGTCCATGCGTGCTGAAGGGGCTGATCCCAGGAGGCCGGGGCTGGTTCATGCCCATCGGGGGGCCACTCATATTGGTAGGTGTAATGCCAGCAGGCATGTTAGTGGGATTCATGCTCCCACCCATGGAGGCAGGCCCTCGGGGCCCGGGCTGGTTCATGAACTGGCTGTTGTACGCCTGAGTCGGACCCATCTGGAAAGAGGAACAGACCTTCAACGGGAGGAGAAGAAGAAGAAAAAAAAAAGGATAAAATGTGACATGCATTGAAAGTGTGAGGGAGGGAGGGATGAAGGGGAAGGAAGCCAAGGGATGAGGGGTGGGAGATGGGGTGTGCTTTCCTGAGTTGCTGCCATCCCTTTCCTGGGTCTCTGAGGTCAAAGAAAGGTGGAGAGTTACCAAGGATAAAGGGAGAACAGGACGGTCATGCTCTGGGAATCCCAGCCTCATCCTCTCCAAAGTCCCCAAAGAGGAATGGGCAGAGCTCCAGCAATGGGGACCTGGAAGAGCTAGTTGCCCCCATACACACGGGCAACATTCTCTGAGGCAGGCAAGCGAGGAAGGCAGAGGGGATGGGGAGAACAGTGAAGTCCAGTGGGAAAATGAGGTGCGAGTGACCAGAATGGAGGGTGGGGAAGTGGGGAATGTTCATGAGAAGATGGAGATGGCCCAAGGCATGGGTAGACGAGCCAAGAGCAACCTATACTGGTGAGAATGAAGATGGGCTGTCCAGCTAAGCCAAAGCTGGGCCTCTTCTTCATCACCAGCCAATGGGAGAGTCCAGAAAACCCACAAAACTTGTTTCAGTTACAAATTTGAACTCCCTTCCCCTTCCAGACTTGTCCCAAGTAGACTCTGCCTGGGCAATGTGTCATCCCTCTGACCCTGCTATTCATCCCTTCCCCATTCTCTGGTGTCTGCTTTCCTTCCCTCTTTCTCACTTCTTAAGTCAGGCCCTAAAAGCATAAAAGGGAAGGGAAGCAGAGGCAAAGCCCTTGAATAATTGAGACAGGGCTAGAGCCCATAGGAGAGAGGCGGGATGAGAAGGCTGTCCCCAAATATGCCATAATAGAGTGAAGACAGAGCCTGGAGGGGAAGACAGTGATACACATGAACACAGTTCAGACACTCACAAAACACAGACACATGGACTTGTTGCTCTATGAATGCCCCCCGCTCTCTGGGCTGTGCTCTTACGGACAAAAGGGAGCTGGGGAGGCAGAGACCCTTACCGGTCCATACTGGTTCATGTCCTTGTTTTGGGTCTCTTGGAGGGCTGCTACTGTGGCGGTGGCCGTGGCCGTGGCCGTAGCTGCTGCGGCTGCCACTGCAGCCGCCGCTGCCGCCGCCGCCGGCTGAGTGAAGTCTGCGGGTGGCCGGGTGTGAGGAGGGATCCCCATGCCCGCAGGGGCATTGGGGCCACCAGGGTAACTGCCAGGGAGAGAAGAAGGAGATGGTTATATATGGCTGGCGAAGGGTGGAGAGAACCTGCTTGGAAACCAACTCTGTGATGGATGGGGTCAGTTAGACCAGGGCAAGACTGACCCAGATGTGAAGGCAGGCAGCTGCTGCAATTCCCTGTGGTGGTACAAGGGAGGGAAGCGAGCCAATCTGGGCTAGACACAATGATAACTGGAGGGTTAGAAGACCAGAGGACACAGACTCTGTTCTGTCCCAAGTCATGAATCTAAAGAAAGTGCCTGGAGGTAGTATGGTGCATTGGAATGAGCATTGGTCTTGAAGGTGAAGATGAAGGAGAAAGGGAACAATTCTACATCCATTAAATACGCCAGGCAGCAGTGCCAAGCACTTTACAAATACTGACTCACTTGACTCTCACAACAACCCTGAGAGGAAGGTGCTGGTATAATCCTCATTTTAGCTGAGGAAACCGAAGCAGAGAGAGGTTAAGTGACTTGCCCAGGGTCACATAGCTAGGCAAATTACTCAGGCTGGATTTTGAACTTGGACTTTCTTGACTCTAGGTTGTAATAAGAAGGTGTTTTAGGAGGAGGGGGATGATGCTGAGACCAAGCTGGGGTTTGTACAGAAGCCCCCTCCTGCCTCACCTTGTCTCCCTTCTTACAAGGTCTAGTGCTTTGACTCCTGCCTCTCAAACTTAATACTTGTGGGATCTTGGGCCAATCATTCAGTTTCCCAATCAGTAAAAAGAGAGGGCTATATTAGATGACTAAAACTACAATCCTATGAGCCTATCTACTCTTCCCACCTAGAATTTCTAGAATATGTGGCAAGAAAGAACAAGCTTATACAATGACTCAGTTAAATTTATCTTTTTTTAAAGGTGATGTGGATAAAGCTGGGCCCGGGGCTGGGAAGATTTGGGTTCATATCTTCACTCTGACATTGCTGTTGTGAGTAGGGGCAAATATCACTTAGCCTCTCTGATCTTTGGATGAATATTTCAGAGTACAAATTATAGGATGGTTTTAATTTGTTTTAATGAAGGGCATTCTCGCAATGGGAATTCCTATAGCCACAAAAAAATCACTGGACTATGACATATTGATGTCGCCGGCTACTAATATACTGCAATTATATTTAAAGGCACAAGATATAACCCGTTGCTATAGTTACAACTAGTGGAAAGAATATGGGAATCATAATTGGAATACCTCGGTGTGTGTGAATCTCAGATCCAACATTTCCCTAGCTGTGTAGCCATAGGAAATTCATTTAACTCCATTGTCTCAGTTTCCTTGTCTATAAAACGGGGGTAGTAATTATTTATACTACCTAGCTTATGGGGTTATTGTGGGGAAAGTGAAATATAAACTGTATAGGACTATATACATGTGAATTGCTATTATTATATAAAATTATAAATTCATAAGGACAAGTCCTATGTCCTGTGTCATCCTATGGTAATTTTTAAAAAGTATATATCAATTGTATAATATAAAAGGAATTAAAATACAGTGTAATGTGATGGGCAGGGGTTAAATCTGGAATCAAAGAACCCATTTTATTTCTAATTCTAACCTAGTTAGAATGAAAGTTTCCTACTCCAGTAGTTCTCCTTATCCCCCCCCAAAAATAAACAGTGTAGACAAGGACTTTCCACTGCTTGGATTTAAAAGGGATTCAAGGGCTGGAAGGGCAGAAAGTGAGAGGGAACAACAGATCCCAAATCCCCCCCTTTTCTCCTTCCCTTTGCTAAAGTACCTTCCACGGGAGTACTGTAAGTCACAGAAACTGTACAGTTCATAAAAAGAGTTATCCATTGAGTATGTGAGAACTGTGTGAGTGTGTGTGTGTGTGTGTGTGTGTGTGTGTGTGCAAGAAATAAATCCTTTTTGTGTTCATTAATCTGTAAATAAAAGGCAAATATTAAAGAAAAACAACCCAATCATTATTGACCATGAACCTCCCTGCTGACTTAAGGCAAGAACCGACATGTTATTCTGTTAATTATTGCCTATGTGACCTTGGGAAAGTCACTTAACCTCTTTATCTCCATTCTTTTACATATAAATTGAGGAGGCTAAATGAAATATCTCTAACTATCAACTTATGGTCACTCAGGCAACAAAATAGGTTGGTTAGCTCAATAGGTTCAGGATACTAAAGAAATCCAAGGTGGCAGCAGGTTTCCTACAATCCAATACACAACTTGGTGAGATGATGATGTCTCTTCCATAGCCTATCCAACTCAGAGAATGAAAAGGTATAAAAATGCACACAGTGGTGATTTCGGGAACTCCAGCTCTACCCCTCTAAGAACTGGCACCACAACCTAGAAGGGAGAGAGGACTGGCTTGAATTCTGCCACACGGAAATTATGACTGATAAGTGAAAAAGCTTTTAGAGAGCACCTACTATGTGTCAAGCACTATGCTAAGCTCTAGAAATACAAATATAAAACCAAGGAAGTCCCTGCCCACAAGGAGCTTACATTCTTTTTTTTTTTTAATAGTTACTTTCTGTTCCCATAACAATTCTAGGAGAGAAGGGCAAGAGTTAGGCAAACGGGTTAAGTGACTTGCCCAGGGTTATGCAGTTAGGAAGTGTCTGAGGCCAGATTGGAACCCAGGTCTTCCTGACTCCAGGCCTGGCTCTCTATCCGTTGTGCCACCTAGCTGGCCCAAGCTTATATTCTAATTGGGGAAATAAAACACATTAGGGAATGACAGCCAGAGGATGGAAAGAAGAGGGAGAGAAGGAATTTTTACTTCCTCTATAATGGGGAAACTTCCCCTTAAGATGTTCATGCCTTTCATTGCTTCTTTAGTCCTTTTCTACTTTGAAACCATTGCCTTTCTCTTTGAAAGCTCTAAGATTTTCCCCACAGTCAAACCTTGTTCCTAATTTCTCAAATCAGAAGTCACATCAGACTTTTTCATTATCTCATAGAATCTTAAAGTTGGGAGAGATCCCAAGGATCATCTCCCCTACCCTGTACCCTCTGCATCATCCCTGAGGCATCATTATCCAGTTTCTACTTGAAGATTGCCAATAACATAAAACTCCTTACCAAAGTGGGCGCTACCACCCCCTGGTAGGTGCTGCAGCGATCCAGGGGTGCGGTGATGGCCACAGGCGCATTTATCTTTCCTACTAATTGCTATTAAAATTTTAAAAAAATTAATTTCCAAGGGGCTAAGTAATATTTTTTCTGGAGAAGGGGCGGTAGGCCAAAAAAGTTTGGGAACCACTGCTCTAGAGACATCCTATTCAATTATTAAATAGCTCTGATGATTAAGAATGACAAAATCTTCCCCTTTCCAGCGTCTACCTCACTGCTCCTAGTTCTGTCATCAATGATCAGTAGAAACACATCTACTCCTTCTCCTACCATCCCTCTGAATTCCTGAAGACCACTCAGGACCTTTACATACATGAGGTTTATTTTTCTTTTTTCTCCAATTTCTTCCAATTCCTTCCCCAATTCTCTTCTGACATGGTCTCCAGGTTCTTTGCAATCCCAGTCGCCCTCTGCTGGATCTGCTCCAGACTGCCAAAGTCCTTCCTAAAAGGGGTGTCCATAAAAGGACACAATATCCAGACACAGCCTAACCAGGGCAGAGTACAGAGATCCTGGAGGCTCCCATGCTCTGGACACTATGCTTCTACTAATGCGGTTTAATTATTTTGTTAGCTTTTTTTTAAACTTCATATCACATAGCTGACTCATATTTACTTGCAGTCCAATTACCACCCACCTGATCTTTTTCACCAAAACTACTTGTATTATTCACATACCTCCTCCATCTTGGATTTGTGAAGTTGATTTAAAAAAAACAACAAAACACCTTATCTTCCATCTTAGAATCACTACTGTGTATTGGTTCTAAGGCAGAAGAGTGGTAAGGGCTAGGTGATGGGGGTTAAATGACCTGCCCAGGGTCACACAGCTAGGAAGAGTCTGAGGCCAGATTTGAGCCCAGGACCTCCAGCCCCTGGGCCTGGCACTCAATCCACTGAGCCATCTAGTTGCCCCTTATGAAGTCGTTTTTTTGAACTGAGTAGAACTTTATATCTCTCCTTTATTAAACTTCCTTATATTAGATACAACCCATAATTCTAATCTGTCAAGATCTTTTCAGATCTGGTTTCTGTTTTATCCAGCAGGTCAACTATCCCTATAAGAATCACATCATCTGAGATTCTGATAAGAATATCATCTATGCCTTCATCCAGGTCTTACTGTCTTCTCTAGACCAACACTAGAAGGGCATTTTGACTTTCCTGACTGCTGGCTGATGCTGAGGTTCAAGGTCAATAAAGATTTTTGAGGAAAATAAGGGAATTATTACTACAGTGACAAATTCTAAATGAAGGTGGACATGTGGCTGCTCAGTGTGCCGCTTCTGTAAGGCCACCAAGCCCAAGTATAAATATCTGGTCTAGCTTATGCCATTGGCCATCAGGGGTCCCCTGTTCTTCTCACCTGCCCCCGAACCCTCCACTGCCCGCGTAGTTGGGCCGCCCATACATCCCCTGTTGGATGTAGGGCTGAGTGGAGCCCGCCTTGGCTGAGAACTGCTGCTGCTGTCCAGCAAACTGGGGGGAGTTGATGCCAGGGTTGCTGGTCGTCATTCCAGATGCCATGGGGTTTCCGCCAGGATTCATAGGATTGTTGGCATTGGCCATGGGGTTTCCTAGGACCTGTGAAGAAAAATAATGGTCATACTGGTAACCAAAAGGGGAAGAAGGAGAAATGATGAGGGAACTTAAGAGGGAAGGAAGAAGGAAGAATGCTCCAGGGGAGAAGGGAAAGGAGGGCAGAAGTATTAGATTCTGCCCTATGAGATTCTCTAATTTAGTGAGAGGGTGTTGCCGTGTTTGGGCAGATTGAAGATGAGGACTTGTTAGTCTAAATAACTGAAGGCTGAGAAAAGATATGTTTGAAACCTATAGAACTGAGGATATAGTAGTCAATAGATCCCAAAAGATGGGGAGGAAGAGGTCTTCTTTGAAACTCAAGTAAGGTATATATCTATATATAGAACAAATAAAGTGAAGGATTATCTTTTTTGCATGGAAGACCATAAATTTAATGAACTCATTACCTTCAAGGAGACAGAAATGTATTCACAGAGAGTTCAGGCCCATTTCTGAATGACGGAACCATGAATGGCTACTGAGAGGTGAGGTGAGACTTCTCTAAATTCCTAGGTGATATCAAAGAGGACAACTGAGCCCTCTATCAAGGCTGCTATTAAGGACAGAATCCTGGGACAATTGGACTGTGGCCTGACCCTGATCCATGGCATGTCCAATGTTCCTATGTCAATTCTGTCTTCTTAGACAAGATCCTCAAGGGAAAGGACTGTGGTTTATACCTCTGTATTTCTCCACAGTGCCTAACACAAGAAGGAGCAAATCGAGGTGCTCTGTAAAGACTTGGTTATTGATCAAGAGAAGAAAGGGAGAGGAGAGATGGTGGAAAGATTAGTACATAGACCAGAATAGGATATGCTCATTCACAGAGGTTTAAAGCACTTGATTTTGCAGCAGTAGTCAGTCCCTGGGCAGCTTAGTCAAAGAAGGCTTTCCAAAGCATATTGCTTTAATTCATCCAGTGCTTCAAGTGGACAGTGACACGTGGGACAGACACCATGCTTCTCATGTGGTCAAAGTGAGTTTGGTTTGGGGCAAAGGGCTGACACCTACTAGACCACCACCCTTGTTGCAGCAGATCAATGTCAAGGGTCCTAGACTTGATCCGAGGTTAACTGAAGAATACCCTTCCCATTAGAATGAGAGTTCTTCTGACAGGAGGGCAAACAGGGGCAGGGGCTGATGGGAGGAAAAGGCTTCCTTGCTACTGATTCCTGGTTGAGTTAAAGAATACTTAAATGTACTTTAACCCAAGCTAGATCACATCATGGTGGGCAGAGGATGGCATTCTAAGCCCCTTCGAATGTAGGGGATATTAACTAGGGGATTTTTAGAACTGTGAAGGATGGAAGAATCAAGGGAGGGACAAGAGTCAAACTCTTACCTGGCTCTGGGATGTGTTAGTCACTCCCCAAACAGTAGTGACCACGGAAAGGGATCCTGGTGGCTGGTTGGTGTTCTGCTGCCAAGGAACAGAGTCATAGGGGAACGACCCATCACTGTAGGAGGAAACAGAGATATGGGGCGACGACAGTTCTTCAGGGTATCTTGGGTGCAGAGACCATACAGTGGGGGCTCATTCCCAAGTACAGAGCCTGCACTTGGGACTGCGGAGTCCATCTCCATAGCCCCAAAGTATAGTAAACAGCACAGGCCCTGGCATGATGTGGCATAGGAGATGAGCTGCTGGGGTGGGGTGGGGGGAGGTGGGGAAATATGACCCCAATCCTTGCTTCAAGATAGAAGAATTCAATCATTCATCCCTGGATGTACTTCCAAGACTATAAGGGAAAAGAGCGGTGTGGTGGTGAGTTATACTACATATGAGAACATTGGCTAAAACACAGAAAGCATATTGAATCATGTTGTCTTGGATTCTCCCTGACTCTCTCCTCTGAAAAATCTGGGCTCACACTACTCCACAGAGGCCACTGGAAGATGAGGGCCCTGTGCCCTGAAAGAGCCAGAGTCCCTCGGATTTGTCTCTAATGGTGACTTCAATTAGTTGCCTGGTTCTTGATTCAATTTCTGAACTGATACCAAAGAGCAGCAGCTGGTACCTGCTACCTAAAACCAGGAGCATGGCAGCCAGGTGGCTGGAATCATAAAGAGTTGGTGCTAAAGTATTCTTAGAAATCATCTTAGTCAATATGGTGGGAAATGGGGGTGACGTAAAAACAAAAGATATCAATAAAAATGTATTTTTTAAAAAAGAGATCATCTATTGTGACAACCCCCTCCCCAACACATACATTGTACAATTAAGGAAATTGCAGTTTAGAGAGGCCAAGGGACTTGGGATTTTTTAAAAAAGATAGCTTTCATCTCAGCTGATGTTCTTGCTCATGAACTATTAAACACTCCCCACTGCCTTTTAGAATGAAGTTGAAATCTGGTGGCCTGGCATTTAAGAATCTTCATGACTGGATCCCTATGTACATTTTCACTATTTGCTTCTCACTTCTTTTCAACGCTTGCCCTATGCCCTGGTCAGATCTGCTCCTCCCTGCTCCTTTAATTCTTCTAAGTATACCCATTTTCACATATTATTGTAAATGCTCGTATGATGCCCATCTCTTAATTTGCATAGGTTCTCTTGCCAAGGGTCTGAAGGGCAGTGAAGGCCCTTTTCCCTTTAGTCAGAAGGGAATATTCTAATCTTCATCTCTGTTTCCTCTGACATCTCCTGCTTTGCTTCCCCCACCTCCCAGATCGTGCCCTCATCACTTTATTCTGAGGACACAGACGCTGGTGCTTTCCTGCCTGTAATCATTTTGCCCCTCCTTATTCATAATATACATTGCTGCCAGACTGGTTTTCCATAAATGCTCCTTTGTACACTCCAATCCTTCCTTCTTGGCCAGGAACCTTCGTTTGCCCCCAGATGCCTTCAGAAACAAACCCATCCTTCTCAGTGATATATTCAAGGTCCTCCACAACTTGTTCTTTACTTCTCTTTTTAAAATGGTTCCCTACACAAATGGTTCCCTAAATGCTCTGGCCATTGCTTATTTTGGTTCTCCTTACCTGGAATGTCTTCTCTCTCCTCCTTTCTGGCCTTATTATACATTTTTCCTCTTCACACATTCTATGATCCAAGCAAAGGGGCCTCCTTGCTGACCCTCATACCTAACATTGCACAGACTGTCTCTCAAGCCTGGAATGCTCTCTTTTCTTTTAGAAACTCGAGCTTCTCTCAAAGCTTGGTCTAAGCTCTACTTCCTACCTGGGCTCTGGCCTCACCTGCCTTGGGACCTGGCCAGATTAGTTTTTCAGGAAAGCCCTAGCCATCATACATTACTTCACTCCCTCTACTGCAGTCATCTTGCCAACCACCTTCCATCATGGGTATATCTTCACGCCTCCACCTTACTCCCTAGTTCTGGAACCAGGAACCATGATCTGAATAATTCTGTCCTTGTTTTTGGATAGCTCATCAATATACTTCCCTCAACGGAAGGTCACTTTCCAGAGCAAAGTATTCCCCCCTGGCCACCACTTCCCTTCAGTGTATAGTCACCCCTACTGTCATGGAAGCTCTTAGCAGGCAGAGGCGACATTTGCTTTTGTATCTGTATTCTCAGCACATAGCACTGTCCTTGGTACATAGTAAATGTTTGATGGATCTGTTTGTACTCATTCATTCACTTCATTCATTCGTTTTTCCTTTCTTGATCTCCCAGGTGCTTGTGTCTTCCTTCAGGGAAATTATCTTGTAACTACTTTGAATATATTTTGTATCAGTTTGACTAAATGTTGTTTTCCTGAAGATAGACCATAAGTTTCTTGAGGATAAGTTTCTTTTATCCCCAGGGTCTAGCACGGTGCTTCAAACACAGTAGTAAACATTAATAAATGCTAACTGATTTCTGAAATATTACCACTCTGGGGAGGCCCAGCTCATTCACAAGGCCTCTCGGAGGCCCAGGCTGGCACATCTCATCTGCTCCATTCATTTGGCACTCATCATATGCTGTTTTGTGTAGCTAGTCATCTTTCTGAGCTATATATCTAGGCTGCTGCCTTGAGGGCAGTGGCAGTGTTTAGAAAGCTTTGTATTCTTGGCCTTTGTCCTTGATTTGGTAGGGATTTAATAATGGCTTGCAAAGGATGAAGAGGAGGATAAAGAATTATGTCTGCCAGGACTCCAGAGAGAGAGGTTAGGTGAATAGAAATCAGTCTCTAAATCTCCTGATAAGGATGACTTTATAAATGCTCCCCTACCAGAAGCATGGGATCTGTTGTTACTACAGGGACCCCCCAAAAGAGAAGAAAACTTGTACCAGATCACCTGAAAGACCACCAGGCTATCTGAGTAAACGATTCTGGATAGGACTGAAGTGGGCTAAGTATCAAGACCAAAGGGATCATCACCTTCCTTGGTTTAACTAATCTGGGTCAGTCACCCAACTACAGCATGAAGGCCCCTGCTCAGATCTGGTTCAGGGGGAGAAGGGTAAGCAAGAGAGAGTATTTGGAGTCTTTCTTCTGCTGAAAAACAGTGTGTCTCACTGACTATTTAGTTCATTTGAAAAATATAAAACCAGAGAGTTTAATCTAGTCCATATATCAACGTTAATCTCCATGCCCTAAGTCCAACCTGGGCTGGAACCCCTTCTGAAGCACTCTCAATAAATCAGCACCTGATTATGCCAGCAAACAAGTAAGGGAGAACCCACTGCCAATGGAGGTAGATTGCATCACCTTTGCTAGTTCTACCATTTGCTAATTAGTTCCACTAATGGTTAGGAAGGGTTTCTTAACATTCACTGGAAATGTGGCTCTCTACAACTTAAATTCATTGTTCTTACTTCTGCTTTCTGAGGACAAGCTGACTAAGCTGATCCTTTTCTGATCACGTCTCCCTCTAACATCTCTTCTTCTATCTAGCCATTCCCAGTGCCTTCAACCCACTTTGGTATTTTGTAAACCTTCGGGCCCTTCACCATCCTTGTTCCCCATCTAGGCAGTCCAGCCTTTCCAAGAACCATACATAATGCTGTAGAAGAGGTGTGACCAAGACAAGATTCAGTGGGACTGTGTATAGGATACCTAGCTCGTGTGGGTCTGCATCTTATTGAGTTAATGACCCCTAGGGAAGATACTGTTCCTGGGTACTATCACTAGATAATAGATGATATGCACTGAATGAAAACGCTAAAATCTTAGAGGAGAGAGAGGGAGTAGAGGGGCAGAGAGAGAAGGAGAAAGACACAGACAGAGAGGAGACATGGGGGGGGAGGTGGCAGAAAGACAGGGGGAGAGGAGAGAGACAGAGAGACAGAAGGAGAGCCAGAGAGAAGAAAAGAGGGAGAGAGAAAGAGAGACACAGATAGTGAG
>NC_058134.1:48062243-48077578 GCF_016433145.1 Gracilinanus agilis
GGAAGGGGAGGGGAGGGGAGGGAAGGGAAGGGAAGGGAAGGGAAGGGAAGAGGAAAGCATTATTATTATCATATTATTCCCAGCTATAGTGTCAGAGGTAAGATTAGAACCAGAGTTCACTGAGTCCCAGCACCAGGGCTTCTTTCTTCTGGTTATATTCTTAAATTCAGCTTAGATCTAGAAGAAATCATACATCATCTTAGATTTGGAATGGAAAGGGACCTTTCCAATCATCAAGTGCAATCCCCTCATTTAACAGATGAGGAGACTGAAGCCCAGAGAGATTAAGATTATACAAATTGGAACTCAAATTAAGATCTCCAGAGTCCAAATCCAGTACCTTTTTCATTTTCCAGGCTATCTCTCAAGAGGGGTTTCTAGAATAGTAGCCAGCATTCCTGATCTCCTAGGTGTCTCCAGTGAAGATGTGACACAAGTGGCCTCAGAATTATCAGGACTCCCTGGAAATAGTGTAAGTGCTTTTGTGCTGGGAAAACAGTAGCCCATACCTTGCTGCTGACTCCAGCCTCTCTGCTCCCCAATCCCTGACAGCAGTATGAGGAAGGTAAGATGGTAGCAAAAGGAAATGGGAAGAATGTTATAGCAATGGAGTAGAGGAAGGTGTGAAAATTGTCATCTCCTTTGACCCTGGGATGGTGTAGGAATGGACCAGCTGAGGTGTTTGGTGAAGAAAGCTGGTAGGCCCCCAGACTCTAGAAGAAGGGTGTGTTATCAATGGGAGGGAGGGAGGGAGGAAGGAAGGAAGGAAGGAAGGAAGGAAGGAAGGAAGGAAGGAAGGGAATATCTGAGGGCTTTCATGTACTGCTGGCTTAATATGAGTTAACATGTGTGTAACATGGCAACCAAAGAGGCTGCATCAAAAGAAAGGCAAGTGTCTAGGTACAAGGAAAGGAAGGGAGGGTGGAGAGGAAGGTATTTATTAATTGTTACTATGTGCTAAGCACTATGCTGATACATACACAAAATCAAGGCTATCTCTTGTCCTCAAGGAGTTTAAATTTTAATGAAAAAACATAATACATAAGGGTAGTGGTGTCAAAGAATTTGTTTGGGACTAGAGGTAGCTTGATGACCCTTGGAGAGAGTATTAGTTGTTTTTTTTAAACCCTTAACTTCTGTGTATTGGCTTCTAGGTGGAAGAGTGGTAAGGGTGGGCAATGGGGGTCAAGTGACATGCCCAGGGTCACACAGCTGGGAAGTGTCTGAGGCCAGATTTGAACCTAGGACCTCCCGTCTCTAGGCCTGGCTCTCAATCCACTGAGCTACCCAGCTGCCCCCGAGAGTATTAGTTTTGAAGGTCTGAGTTCTAATTCGGCCTCAAACACATTATCCGTGTGAACTTGGCCATATCACTTAACTTCAGTTCCTTTAACTATAAAATGGAGATGACAATAAGAGCACTTGTCTCCCAGAGTGGTTTTGAGGATGAATTGTAAACAGCTAGTAAGAATCTGGAACCGGACTTGAACTCAGGTATTTCTGAATCCAGACCCAGTACTCTAACCACTGAGACACCTAACTGCCTTTGAGAGTGCTGAGACTGCAAAGAAAAAAAACAAAACAATCTCTACTCTCAAGGAGCTGTCATTTTACGAGGGAATATAAATATATATTTGTAACATAAATATATATAATACAAATATATATAATATGTATATATAAATAAATATATTCAGAATAAATATAAAATAGACACAAGCTAGTTAACACTTAGAGGAGATCAAGAAATGGATAGTGTAGAGATGCTTCATATAAATCTTAATGTTGAGAAAGTTGTAAGAACTCTGATCACTATAATGACCATCCATGATTCCAGAGGATTAATGATAAAACGTGGAACCCATGACAGAGACATGATGAAATTTTAGCATGGAATATACCCATGTATATGTATATGACATGCTTGTGTGTGGCATATTATATTTTACACGTCCATGTATGCATATGTACACATGCATATACATATAAAGTCACTGCAGGAATTGATTTTGTTCGACTGTATATTTATTACAAGTAATTTCCTTTTTTCCCCAATGGGATGGGAGAAGAAGGGAAGGAGTAAAAAACAGATTTCTGTTCATTTTAGAGGAAGTGAGGTGGGCAGCTGGGTGGCCCAGTGGATTGAGAGCCAGGCCCAGAGATAAGAGGTCCTGGGTTCAAATGTGACCTCAGATACTTCCTAGCTGTGTGACCCTGGGCAAGTCACTTCACCCCCATTGCCTATCTCTTACCACTCTTCTGTCTTGGAACCAATACCCAGTGTTGATTCTAAGACAGAAGGTAAGGGTTTTTAAAAAAGTAATCATAAATAAATAAAAGAGAAAGAGCTCTAGGGACAAGGTTGCTGTGAAGTATGGCATGCACTTTGAGATGAAGTAACAAAGTTCTGCTTTGTTAAAAGAGACCTCTCCCAAAGTGATGGTAATCTGTAAGTGTAAAGTTAAAAAAAGGTAAGAAAATTATCTTTAAAAAAAAAAAAGAAAGAAAGAACGTAGGACTTTTCTGATGGAAAAGTAAGGGGGGAGGGTGCATACCAGACATGAGGGACAGACAGTGGGAGATGGAGCTGTGTGAAAGAGCTAGGAAATCCAGGAAATTCCCTTAAAAGTTCAGAGTTAGGGTTGGAGGTCAGTTCCCATCCCTTGGACAAACTAGGAGAAATGGGGCTCAGTTCCTTTCTGAATGAGTGTCCCACTGGACTTCAAGTGGAGATGGCAACTGTTGACAAGGATGGAGTTCCTTCCTGTCCCAGTCACCGTTAGCCAAAGCTGTCCCTCTCTGGTTCTCCCTTTCCCCTCCAGCTTGCTGGCCATTTGAGAAATTGCCTCCTCTGGGCTCTGTGGGCTGATTCCTTGGTTTCACATAACTTGCCTGACATTCAGATTGGATGGTTGCCATGGGTGGGGCACCCTGTTGTTCTGGCAAAAGGGAAGGACAGAGGCCAGGACTGCAGCCTGCCATCATTCTCTCATTGGCTGCTTCCAATTAAAGAAACAGATTCTTACTCTTGCTCTCCTTTGCATGATGGGCAAGCTCTCCCTGGAAGGGGAGACCCTAATCAGTAATAAAAATCCCCAGGAACTTTCCCAGAATCTTCTCTGCTCCTGTCAGCCAAACCATACTCTATTTAATCCCTTTTAACCAGAGTCAAATTATCCTCTAACAATCAGAATGTTTTTTGAAGCCCTGCATAAATACGGAGGATTTTCACAAGGATGGCTCTTGGGGTCTTGGTGATTTTGAAGTGCTTTTGGAATTATCAAAGAAAAATCCACAAATAACCAAACCTCCTATGTGTTTAGTACTTGGCCAAGTACTTCCATGCATATTATGTCATTTAATACTGACAACATCCCTGAAAATAGGCAGGATGTCCATTGGAATTAAAGGAGGAAGAAGAGCTAGATGGAGCCTTAGAGACTGCCCAAGCCACCTCATCTCAGCTATACCCCGGGTTAAAAGAGGACCACAGGCATAGGCAGTGCATTTCAAAACAGAATCAAATCAGGAGGGCCAGGATTCAAATATAGCCTCAGATATGGGCAAGTCACTTAATCCCAATTGCCCATGACTTACCACTCTTCTGTCTTGTTGAAGACAGAAGGTAAAACTAAAAAACAAACAAGCAAACAACAACAACAACAAAAAACAGAACCAAAAACCTGTGAGTGAGCCCTTGAGGAGTGAGGAAGATGACCTCTGGAGTCTCCAGGTCTACAAACATTGGCTAATTCTAATTCTCTGCAAATGAAGTCATCCTTTAGAAGCAGAGTTTTCTGCAAAGAGTGTCAGATCTAGACCCAAGAGACCTCAGTCCAACTCTCAGCTCCAACGCTTACTGAGTAAACTTGGATGAGTTATTTAACTTCTTTGTGATTCCATTTGCCCGGCTCTAAAATGAGGCTAGTCATAATTACACTACCTACATCACACAGCTATAGAGAGACACATTCTTTGCAAACTTGAAAAAGATGTCATCTGCTCAGTGTCTTTTGCCAAGAAAACGAAAGCAAAGTAGACCCCCCACCAAATGAGGAATGACTAAACACATGAATATCATGAAATATTATTGTTTTACTAGGAAGAATTCAGAGAAGCATGAGAAGATTTATATGAATTGATTAAGAATTAAGTAGAACTAGAAAAATTATATATATATAATGGAAATGGGAAAAAAAACCTGTGTCATTTAAGAAATGCTGTGTAATTAGGTTATTTAAATTAATTTAATTTAATGTAAAACACAATGTAATTAGAAGACCAAGCTTAGGCCCAAAGAAGAGATTCTAATATTCTCCTTGTTTCCTCCTCTCTATTCAGAAGATGGGGGCTATGGGTATAGAACATTATAGTCTCTTTTGATATTTTAGTCAGTTTTCAATTCTATGTAAATTAATTTATGTATACGGTGACATACCAATCAAACTACCAAATCATTATTTTATAGAACTAGAAAAAATAATAGCAAAAATTCATCTGGAAGAACAAAAGGTCAAGAATATCCAGGGAACTGGATGATGATGAAAAGAAAAATGTAAAGGTGGCTTAGCAGTACCAGATCTCAAATTGTACTACAAAGCCTCAGTCATCAAAACAATCTGATACTGCCTGAGAAATAGAAGGGTGGATTAATGGAATAGATTAGATATACAATATACAGGGGTAAATGACCTTAGCAACCTAGTGTTTGATAAACTCAAAGATCCCAGCTTTTGGAACAAAAACTCACTATTGGACAAAAACTGCTGGGAAAATTGGAAAAGATACAATAGAAACTAGGCATAGACCAATGGCTCCCAAACTTTTTTGGCCTACCGCCCCCTTTCCAGAAAAAATATTACTTAGACCCCTGGAAATTAATTTTTTTAAATGTTAATAACAATTAATAGGAAAGATAAATGCACCTGTGGCCATCACCGCCATCCTGGATTGCTGCAGCACCCACCAGGGGGAGGTAGTGCCCACTTTGGGAATCACTGATATAGACCAATGTCTCACATCCTATACCAAGATAAGGTCAAAATGGATATAAACAGTGATACCATAACTAAATTAGGGGAACACAGAATAGTTTACCTGGCAGATCTTTAGAGAAGGGAAGAAATTATGACCAAAAAAAGAGAGTATCATAAGATGTAAAATGGTTAATTTTGATTTTATTAAATTTAAAAGCTTTTGTACAAACCAAACTAATATAACCAAGATTTTAAGGGAAACAACAAAGTGGGAAAAAATTTTATAGTAGGTGTCTATGATAAAGGTCTAATTTCTCAAATTTATAAAAATATAAGCCATTCCCCAATTGACAAATGGTCAAAGGATACGAACAATCAATTTTCAGATGAAGAAATCAAAGCCATCAATAATCATATGAAAAAATGTTCTAAACCACTCTTGATTGGAGAAATGCAAATTAAAGCAACACTGAGGTACCACCTCACACTTATTGGACTGGCCAATACAGTGGTAAAGGAAAGTATTAAATGTTGCAGGGGATGTGGCAAAATTGGTGGAATTGTGAACTGATCCAACCATTCTAGAGGGCAATTTCGAATTCTACCCAAAGGACTATAAAATTGTGTATACCCTTTGATCTAGTAATATCACTATTAGGTCTGTATCCCAAAGAGATAATAAAAGAAGAAAGGACCCATCTATACCAAAAATATTTATAGTAGCAATTTTTGTGGTGGCAAAGAATTGGAAATTGAGAAAATGGCCATCAATTAGGAAATGGCTGAACAAATTGTGGTCTATGTTGGTGATGGAATACTATTGCACTATAAGAAATGATAAGCAAGATGATTTCAGAAGAAGCTGGAAAGATCCAAAGGAACCGATACAGAGAGAAATAACCAGTCATGGGAGAGCATTGTACACAGTAACAGCAATATTGTCCAATGATTATCTGTGAAAACTTGTCTCCTCTCAGCAGTGCAATGAACTAGGACAATCCTGAAAAACTTATGATGGGGAATGCTATCCACCTCCAGAGAAGGAAGTTGTCTTTCACATCACTGTATTTATGGTTTTATCTCTACTTATTTATTTGTTTGTTTGTTTAAATTTTTTTTTCATTTGAAAAAAATAAAATATTTTATATCTTGGGGTTTGGGTTATGTATGACTTTGCTCTTACAACATTGTCCAATATGGAAGTGTGTGGTGTATGACATAGTATTGATTCTAAGACAGAAAGTAAGGTTTTGATCTAGATCTAGATTTGGGTCCATAATGTCCTGTGCCAAAGGAATTTCCATTACTGAGCTAGACTTCTCATCCTTTCACATCTTAATTTGGTACATGTTCTTCATAAGTTACTCTGATCAGAAAAATTAGTCTTCCAGTGGCCAAACCACTATTGACGAGCTCTGACCATAGCTTTGCTACTCCCCAACGAGAGTCCCAAAAAGAGTCTCTTGGCAGGCTGGAAGGAGAACTCTTTCTGGCTTGGAAGGACCTGCCAAAACTCGTGCTCCCCTGGCCTAGATTTCCAGAACCCACTATCCCTTCCATGCCATGATGTGGCACCAGAGTAGGGCTGTAGTGGAAGCCAAAAGAAATGAAAGCCACATCCTGAGAGGAAGCAGACTCCCAAGCTTGAGGCCTAATAAGAGCCACATCCCAGAGACTGAGAACTATGCTGTCAGAGACAGACTCCAGCAGGGTCTGGAATTGGAAAGCTGGAACAGTCTACTACAAAGGACTTTAAGAATACCAGCTTAATAATAATAACTATAGAGGGAAGCAGGTAGGTGGTTCAGTATATAAAGAGCCAGGCTTAGAGATGGGAAGTCCTTGGTTCAGATCTGGCCTCAGATACTTTCTAGCTGTGCAACCCTGGGCAAGTCACAACTTCTATTGCCTGGCTTTTATGCCTTGGAACCAATACTTAGTATTGATTTTAAGACAATAGGTAAGAGGTAAAAAAGAAACAAACAAATGAAGGAAAGAAAGGAAGGAAGGAAGGAAGGAAGGAAGGAAGGAAGGAAGGAAGGAAGGAAGGAAGGAAGAGAAAAAGAAGTGACCCATTCATCAACTCAATATTATTTATGTCCAATGTTATTCTCCTTTCGAGGACTTTTGCCCTTAGTCAAAAGTTTATGCCTGAGATTAATTGAGTCACTTATTCGAAGTAGGGTAGACTGACCTGTTTGAACTGACCTGTTTGAGGAAATTCATCAACACCACCCTTAAGTCAAATTGGATAGTGATCACCAAGTCTTCCTTCATTATTTTAAAGGTAAAGGAACAGATTCAGAAAGAAATGACTTCCAAAGCCTGTCAAAGCTAATAAATGACAAAGCCAGGTCTGAAACTGTGGTCCTCTGCCTCCATATCTTTCCATTGTGTCACTGCTTCCACTTTGTTTTTCTCCATCTGTTAGAAAAAGTGTCCCAAAAGTCTTAGTTCTGTTTTAACAGTTGATAGCTTTATTAACTACACTAAAACTTTTGAAACCCCCTGTAGCTTGGAGGTATACAAGCTGACTTATGTCCAAGGGTATATAACACACTCAGGGACAGATGAAGACTATCTATTTTTTCTTTTTGTATCCATTACTCTGGTAATTGTAGAGCCTTGTAGATAGTGGTAGCAATTAATAATAACCAATATTTACAGAGCATTATAAGGTTTGCCAGGTGTCCTATGTATCAATCTCATAGCAACTCTGTGACATAGAGATTAAAGGGAATATTAACCCACTTTATGGTGGGAGAAACTGAGGCTCAGTGAAGCAAAGGAATTTGTCCATTTAACTTGCCTAGGGAAAGATATAAATGCAGGTTTCCTTGACTTCAAATCCAGTCCTCTAGTCACTATATCAATCTCACATGCTTATTAATCACATAAATTCCCCCCTCCTCCACCTGCTTCAGACCTGTAATTTCATCACTATGATGATAAAGGGCTAGACACTCCTTCCATTGATGCAAATTGCTGATTTATCTGGAATTTAGAGGCTCAGAGATTTAGCCCTGATAATGTGAGATTAAGTGACTTGTTTACATGGTTGCACAGCTGATACACAGGAGAGATAAACAGTACTTAAACCCAAGCCTTCTCGACTCCTTCTCCAGTACCCCTATATGGCCTTCAATTTTGCATCTAGGGAAAAACTAATAGTAAGGACAGCATGTGGTACATTAATTAGATAAAAGACTAGATGCAGACACAAGAAGAGATGGATTCAAATCTCACCTCTGAGACTTACTAGCTTTGTGACCTTAGGCAAGACCATTATAGTATAAGCCATGAATTTCTCATCTAATAATGACAATCAATGATAAGACCCAAATGATAGAATCTATGCAAAAATGTTTGAAGAATTTTAGAGTGCTAATCTCACTGTTTATTCTGGCATTGGATTTCATTCATGTGGGGAATTTTGGGGAAGGATAATCCCTCTACCAAAGCAAATCATGACTTAGTTAAGTCAATCAGTCAGTCAGTAAGTATTTATTGAGCATTTACTCTGTTTTAGGCATTGTATTATGTAGACTGGCAATATAAAAAGCAAGATAAAAATAGCCCCTACTCTCAAGGAAGTCACATTACTTAAAAAAAAAAGTCAATGGGAAATTAACTAGACACATTCCCAACCACCAAATAAACTAGATACCAGAAGAGCATTGAGGGCTATCTGAAGTTATCTGCTACCTACAAATACCTGCTATTTATATCTTTAAATATCTATGTCTAGATATCTAGATCTAGAGAAGGGGGAGAAGGAAGAAAGGGAGGAAAAGAGAGGGATAGGAAGGGAGGGAAAGGAGGAGAACTATGAAGAGGAGAGAGAAAAAGGAAAGGAAAGGGAAGGAGAAAGAGGAGAATGTAGGAGAGAAAGACAGAGAGAGACAGAGAGGGAGAGGCAGAGGCAGAGACTTGAACCTAGGTCTTCCTGACTGCATTTAGTCCTCTTTCTCTCTGTCTCCTGTGCTATACTGCTTCTTAATAACAACAGTGATGATGATAATGATGATGGCACAAATGATGGTTGAATTGAATCTGATAAATTTCTTCAAAGAGATACTGCTTTTAAATAGAAAAAAGGCATTTCAGATCTAAGAGACATAAGTGAAAATGTAGGAGGGGCTACAGAAGGCCAGGTCCTGGTCATCTGCCTGACTGATCACCTGTGATTTCATGCCTGTCTTTCTGCTGTCCAGTATAACATACACATATTGGCATTTCCCCTTGTCAGCTGAAGGAAGAAAGGAAAAAAAAAACCTGTTACTGTTTTATTAAACCATTTGCCACGGTCTCCTGCTCCTTCCTTACCCTGTACTTTTGTCAACATCATTGACAACATTATGTTTGTGCCAGTGAGCTAAATGATGGCGCCTGCCCCCATCTCCCCTGAGGCCCACTGAGAGCCAACTACATCTGGTTCCTTTTGTCATCCTTTTCAATGAACTATCACAGGAGGGGAGGCTTTTTGCTCCCCTGGCATTTTCTGAGGTTGGCTGCCAGAGAGGAAATCAAGAAAGGGGAGGAGAGACAATTTAATAGCTGTGGGCTGGGAGGTTAGGGGAAAAGGCAATTTGAAAAAGAGAGAAGGCAAAGAGATCATGGGAAACAATTGGAGCAAATAGGTAGAGAGCAGAGAAGATGCTACAGGAGGATAAGGAAATGACTGGTACTTCAGAGTTAAGAAATGCACGTAAAATCATACTCAATGATACACACATGCCACAACTGACGTGTATCAACTATTGGCCTCAAAACTGCTTTAAACTAGAATAGATGAAGAAAGTGGTCTTAGGATCATGGGACTTAGAACAAAAAAGAATCTTAGAGATCATTTAATCTCTTGGTTCCCTAACTGTGGGTAGGGTATTCCAGGGGGTTATGAATTGTTGAATGAGTCTTCAAAATGTGTGCCCGGACCATAGTAAGCACTACATAAATGTCTATCTAGTAGCTATCTCTACCTACCTATCTGTTTATCTAGCTATCTATCCATCTATTCATCTATCTATCTATGTATCTGTCCATCTATTTATCCATGTATCTATTTATCCATCCATCTTTCCATCTATCATCTAGTTTTCTATCCATCCATCCATCATCTTTTTATCTCTCCATCCATCTAACCACCTAGCTATCCATGTGTTTATATGTATTTATCTGTCTCTGTACATCCACCTATCATGTCTATTGTCTACATATCTTTGTTTTTTTTTTATTTATCCTTCATCACTGGAAACTTTACTTAGGTCCAGCAAAGTATATAGTATAGATGACACTGAGGAGTGTGCTGTAGAACAAAAAGCACTGAATTTGCAGTTGGAGGTCTTGAGTTCAAATTCTGAGTATTATTCTCTATGTGTATGACCTTGGGCAAGTTACTAAACTCTCTTGGAAAAAAACAAATGTTTGCATTAGATGATCTCTAAGTTTTATTTCAACAATAAAATTATTATCATATGATTTAGGGCCTGGCAGTGACTTGGTTGGTTTGTTTGTTTGTGTCCAGATTTATATAGATTCTGCTTTTATTAATTTTTAAAGCATTATACTATTAGAATGTTCAGGGAGGATGACTTATGGTATTTAATGCATTTAAAATATTTTTGTATTCATAAGATGATTTCAACATTATGTGTTTTTTGTAGTCACTTGTTGTAACATCACTGCCCTAGCTCAGCATAGAGAAGAGACTGAAATGTTGCTATTGAAAACCAGAGGGGAAAAAAGTAGATTAACTAGACCTTGAAGTTGTATATCTTACCATAGACAACAGAAGTCAACTATGAGAGAATTATATAGAAAATGGATCAAAGAAAAATACACTTGAGAGTGTGGCCCTAGCAGCTATGGTATGCAGAAGAGTGGTGCTGAGTTTGAGTCTTGATATTCAATGAGTAGAGGTGACAAAAAGAAGACATTCTCATTACAGGAGACAGTCTGTATGGGAGGTGCTAGCAAGGAGACCAGTTAGACTAAAGGGTTTGGATTACTAGTTAATAAGGCTAGAAAAGAATGAAGAGAGCATATTACATTTTAAGTGCCAGAAAACTTTAAATCCTAGCAGTAACAGAAAGCCACTGGAGTTTATTGAGTAAGGACATACAGCACAATGGATAAAGTACCAGGTCTGGAGCCAGGAGAATCTGAGTCTAAATCTGACCTTAGACACTTCCTAGCTGTGTGACCTGGACAAATCATTTAAACCTATTTGGGTACTGCGTGCCATTCTCTCTTAGAGNCTAAGCTGGCAAATAACTAAACAGAATACTACTGAAAATAAGAACAGAACAGAAAACAGAAACTCAGAAAAAAAGTAGGAAGGGAGGAAGGAAAGAAGGAAGGAAGGAAGGAAGGAAGGAAGGAAGGAAGGAAGGAAGGAAGGAAGGAAGGAAGGAAGGATAGATTGTTGTAAGGAGAGACATGAGGCATGTGTTATAGAGAAGAGTTAAAAGAAAATGACAATCGTATAAGTGAGAGGTGGTGAGGGCAGAAACTCATATTGTGATGATGTGAGAAAAGAGGATCTAAGGGGGAAGCTGGATGGTTCAGTGGATTGGGAGCCAGGCCTAGATATGGGAGGTCCTAGTTTCAAATCTGGCCTCAGACACTTCCTAGCTGTGTGACCCTGGGCAAGTCACTTGACCCCCATTGCATAGTCCTTGCCACTCTTCTGCCTTAGAACCAATACATAGTATTGACTCAAAAAACGGAAGGTAAAGGTTATAAAAAAATAGAAAGGAAAAGAGGATATGGTAGGGAGATAAGATTAGACAAATGCTTGGAGATCTGGGGTGAGCAAAAGTGAGGAATCAAGGATGACAATGAGATTACAAACCTAAATAACTAGGAAAATAGAAGTGACCTTGATAGAAATAAAGATATTCATAAAGGGGATGAGTTCAGAGGAAAACGAAATGTATTCTGTTAGCATAAACTGAGTTTTTGTTGCCTATGGGATATCCGGTATGAAGTGTTCAAAAAGTATCTAGTAATGTGGAACTGAAACTCAGGAAAGGAACCAAAACTGAATGTGTAGATACAGAAGTTATTTTCATAGAGGCTTATTGAACACATGGAAATTGATGATATCACAAAGGAATTGTAGAAATGAAAGAGAAGAGGGACCAGAACAAATATGGGGTACTTCCATAATTATGGGGAGTCATGTGGATGATGGCCAAGAAGAGCAATCAAAGAAGGAGTAAACTGATAATGCAGAGGGTTGTGTCAGGAGTTAGGGTGGGGAACAGTGTTTGGCTTTTGAAATATAGTGTTTGAGAAGCTTACTGGACCACTATTGTCTCAATAATAGTAATGACTTTGATTTCTACTGCACTTCCAGATTTATAAAGTACTTTTCCCTACTTGCAAATATTATTATCAACATTTCACAGATAAGGAAACTGAGGCACAGAAGGATGAAGTGACTTATAGAAGGTAATACAGATAAAAATTTCAGAGTGAGGATTCAAACCATGTGATAGTATCTTCCTATTGTTAGTTGCTATCTGAAGTGGTAAAGGAGAAGACTTCAATAATCTTGTAGAAAAAGGCAAAGATGCAACCAGGGATTTAGTATGGAACTGACAGTTGCCTTAATCTCTTATTAACTCATTTCTGCTCCTAAAGAAAGCTTTTAGGGGAACAAAACCAAAAAGCCCTTTCGTTTTAGTGAATGATTAGGACAGCTTGTTTTGAAAGAATAAATATGTTATTTTGAATGAATGATAGCACAGTGAGGAGGATTTGGAAATGAATGAAACAACTGATGGTTCGTGTGGTTATTAATAGCAATCCAAATATTCTCTAGCATTGTGTCTCAGGGCTCTGTCTTTGGTCCTGTGTACATCAACATTTTTATTGGTGACTCAGATAATGCAATCACCAATGACCTTGACTGGCTAGAACATCAAACATGAATCAAATATTGTTTAAAAATAGGTCTTGACACTTGGATTTCTGAAAATCTACTTTAGAGAAGCAAGATTGGAGAAACATAGCCAGAAATAGTTTATATGAAAAAGCTCTAAGGTTTTTAGTGAATCACAAGTTCAATATGAATATCACATAATGGCCACCAAAAGTAATATCACCTTAGGCTATATTAATAAAGGCAAAACAAGAGAGATGATAGTCTTATGGTATTCTGCTCTGGTAAGATGCTGGTTGAGGTGTGGGATCAATTCTAGATGCCACCTTGGAATCCATCTAGTGGAAGGAAACCAGGATAGTAAATGACCTTAAGATCATGTCCTACAAGGATCAGTTAGAGAAACTAAGTTTAAACTAAAGAAGATTTAGGGATCAACAGGGCCCCCAAGAAAGGATCAGAAGGACTGTATTGTGGAAGAAAGATGTGTGGAAGAAGCCCTCTTTGGTCCCTGAGGACAAAACCGAATCATGTTCTCAAGGGTCAGAAAAGCAGATTTAGATTTGATGTAAGGAACATCATCCCAAAGCGTAGTCTCACAAAGGGGGATGATGGGCTGGTGCAGTAGGTAGCATCTAGCCTTACTGAGGTCATCAATGTCACTCTAATTAATAGTTTGCTGGAACCAGTCTTTACATAGCAGATTATTAGAATTTCAGTGTGAATATTTGCATCTTAGAAATGATAAAATGCTAAGAATTAGGACTTGATTTATTGCTTTGTTGTTGAGACAAAAGAAAGGGATGATGAAAATGTTGATAATGAAGATCCAATGTGTACATCTACTTTTTGGGGGTGGAGGAGAGATCTGGAAGATCTAGCACATCCCTTATTGTCAGTGGCATGATAGAAGGATTTCTAATTCAGATATAGACTGGCCCTGATGTCCCCAGATCCCTTCCAACTCTGAGACTGATCATTTGCTTTTAGTCCAACATCATCTTTGTTCAACAACACATTCATCAAGTACTTACTTCATCCAATGATCTATTGGTTACCAGTGGAAATAAGACAAATTATCTTCTATTCAGGAGCTTGGGATGATGCACGGAATAAGATATCTATAGATAATTGGCCTAGACATCTGAATATGTTGAATTAAAGAGCCCCATGAAGGGCGAAGACATTACTTAGTTAATCAAAGTCAAGGAATACATGGAAATAGAGAGGGCTATATGTTAAGCATTTCTGATGGTGATCACATTTATAGCCTGAATTAAAACTGATACATAGATATTTTTCCCAACTAGATCACTATGTCTTAGAGACCACCTAGTTTTGAGTTATCAAAATTTTTCAATCCCATCTTGATTTGCTCTTTTAGAAAATTACTTTGTTGGCTATATGGAAGGTGGCTTGGAAACTCAGGACTTCCTGACTTAAAGGTCAGTCTTCCATCTACCATTCTACCTTTTCTCTTATATAATAAGTATATCAAGTCTATAATAATAGTTATGATTATTTGGTATATATGCAACATGATCACTTCAACTATCTTTAACTGCCAGTGTCTGTTCCTTCCAACACATCCCTTGAACATCTTAGTGAATGAACTTTTTTTCATCCATGCAGGACTAGGTTGGGGGAAGATACTTCTCTGGGAGCATGCTACTCCTTTGCCTTCTCCTCCCCTCTTCTGGGCAGCCCAGAACCCAGAAGACTGCTTGACATTTATTATGTGGCCCATATCAGACATTGTGCCAGGGACTAATGTTACAAACAGAGGCAAAAGACAGTTCCTGCTCAAAGACAACAGAAAAACAAACATATATATATATGTATATATATGCATTTATGTATATACATATACACGTATGTATCAATCAATTACAAGAAAAATAAGAGACAATTAAAGAGGGAAGACACTCCGATTAAGAGATGTTGGAGAAGACTTCATATAAAAGATAGGATTTTAGTTGGACTTGAAGAAAGCCAGAAAGATTAGTACAGTATTCCTTCACTATATCGTGGTTCATTTATTGCAGCTTCACTGTATTGTGGGTTTAAATATATATATATATAAAACTCTGTATCAGGGAGTTACACTTATTGTGGCACACTATTGGCTGATGGAATGAAATGACCGACCACAGCACTGTGTTCTGTATCCTGGGTATTGATTGGCTCAATGATTGTAGGTTATTAAGAATGTGGGAAAGGTTTATAGGAGAGTGGGAAGGGTTTATAAAGCTTTAAAATATATATAAATAATAAAAAATATATAACGCCACTACTTCATGGATTTTCAACTATCCCAGGGCTCTCTGGAATATAACTCCTGAGACAGGTGATGGATCCCTGTAGTTGGAATGGAATAGGGAGAATATTTGAGGCGTAGAAAACACTCAGAGAAGATACCCAGAACTGAATGATGGAGTGCCTTATTTGGAGATGAGTTGGAAGGAATAGAC
>NC_058134.1:48078078-48089218 GCF_016433145.1 Gracilinanus agilis
CTTTCTTTTTTCTCTTTCTTTCTTTCTTTCTTTCTTTCTTTCTTTCTTTCTTTCTTTCTTTCTTTCTTTCTTTCTTTCTTTCTTTCTTTCTTTTAGAAGACAGCTTCTTATGACCATTCTCTCCTCTACATCTACCATTGTCATCTGGGGATAAACATCCCCACACAACAATTAGTTCACTTTTTTTAACCCAGTGGCAATAGTGGCTCCTTAGTCCTCTGTGACTCTATCAAAATTATTTCCTAACATTCTCTCACCCACCCCTTCTCTCCTCTGACACTGCAACCCTCCTGGGGAATATCTTAGCCAGCTGGTGGTCTCCCTGGCTCCAGTCTGTGGCCCCTTGAGCCCATTCTCTACTCAGCTGCCAAAGTGATCTCACCAAAGTGTAGATATGACTAGGTCACTTCCCTCTCCTGCTCCTTCAGTAAACAACAGAGGCTCCCAATGACCTCCAGAATCAAATAAAAATGGTCTGTTTGGTTTCTTGAGCCCTTTGTAATGGGACCCCTTCTTCCTTTCCATCCTTCTGTCTTTCTCCCCTCTTTGTGCTGTGTGATCAAGTGAGTGCTGACCTTGCTATTTCTTGCCCATTTTGCAACTGTGTATTTTCTTTGACTGTCTCCCATGCCTGGAATTCTTTCTTTCCTCATTTCTCCCTCCTGGTTTCTTTCAAGCCTCAGCTAAAATCCAACCTTCTCAACAAGTCTTCCTTGGTCCCCCTTAAGGTTCTTGCCTTCCTTCTGCTGATAATCCCCCTTTACCTGTTTTGCCTATTGTCTCCCCCTTTAGATTGTGAGCTTCATGAGGGCAGGTTCTGTTTATGTCTTTTGTTCTATCTTCCCTGCTTAACACAGTGCCTGGCATATAGTAGGCAATTAATAAGGTGCTTTTACTTGTCATAGCTTGTATTAAATGAAAAGTTAGTCATATAATTACAATAGCTCAGACTTCCAGATTAAAAGAATTCCCAACATTTAGACAGAGGTTTGGCTCTCAGTCCTAATTTTAATTTATGTTTAGCTCTGGCTAATATTTGGCAAAAATTCAGGCTTTCAGAATTATTAGAGGGAAGAAATGAATAGAGTAGAGTATGCTACTAACATTATTGCCCAGTCATGTCTCACTCCTTTCCAGACTTTCTCTACCAACACCTTCCCCCAGCCCCAACCAGGTCCTTTAGGTCTTCTTCCACCCTGTTTAGCTTCCTTTTTGGGTTGTCTTTCTTTTTAAATATTTTATTTTTTCTAATTATATAAAAGCAATCTTTAATATATTTTATTTAAATATTTGAGTTCCACATTCTCTTCCTCCCTTTTCTGTTCCCTCCCTGAGACAGTAAGCAATTAGATATAGGTTACACATATGCAGTCGTGCAAAACATATTTGCATGTTAGTTGTGTTGTGTAAGAAAACACAACCCCAACTTCTCCTCCCCCCATCTTCCCCCCACTAAAAAATTCTCAAGAAAAATAAAGTTTAAAAAAAGTTATGTTTTGATCCACAGTCAAATTCCATCAGTTCTTTCATTGGAGGTGGATAGCATTTTTCTTTTCTTTTCTTTTTTTTTAAACCTCACCTTCTGTCTTGGCGTCAATACTGTGTATTGGCTCATAGGTGGAAGAGTGGTAAGGGTGGGCAATGGGGGTCAAGTGACTTGCCCAGGGTCACACAGCTGGGAAGTTTCTGAGGCCAGATTTGAACCCAGGACCTCCCGTCTCTAGGCCTGACTCTCAATCCTCTGAGCTACACAGCTGCCCCCGGATAACATTTTTCATCATAAATTTTTTGGAATTTTATGGGATCATTCACAACTGATCTCTGTATAATATTGCTGTTCCTGTGTATGATGTTCTCTTGTTTCTGCTCACTTCACTTTGCATCAGTTCCTATAAGTCTTTCCAGGTGTTTTTTTTTTTTTTTGTAATCTTCCTGCTTTTCATTTCTTATAGCATGATAGTATTCCATCACAATAATATATCACAACTTTTGCAGCCATTCCCCAACTGAAGGATATCCCTTCATTTTCCAATTCTTTGCTACCACAAAAAGAGCTGCTATAAATATTTTTGTAAATGTAGGTCCTTTTCTCTTTGGGCCTAGTTCCAAAATGGTTAGATAAGTTCACAACTCCACTAACAGTGCATGTGTCCCAATTTGCCCTCCAACATTTGGTCATTTTCCTTTCTGTCAGCTAATCTGATAGGCATGAGATGGAACCTTGTGAAGTGTTTTAATTTGCATTCTTCTAATCAAAGTGATTTAGAACATTTTTTAATATGACTATAGCTACCTTTGATTTCTTCACCTGAAAACTGTCTGTTTATATGTTTTGACAATTTATCATTTAACTGCTTATTGATTCGACTCAGTTTTCTATATATTTGAGACATGAGGCCTTTATCAGAGACATTTCCTATAAAAATTCTACCTCACTCCCAGGTTTTCTGCTTTCCTTCTAATTGTGGCTGCATTGCTTTTGTTTGTAGAAAACTTTTAGAATTTAATTTAATCAAAATCATCTATTTTATATCTCATATGGTTCTCTATCTCTTTTTTTGGTTATAAATCTTTCTCTTATCCATAGATTTGACAGGTATACTATTCCATGCTCCTCTTATTTACTTATGGTAGCACCTTTTCAATCTAAATCATGTAACTGTTGTCTTTTTTTCCCTACTAACACATAGTAAGAGTTTTTTTAAATCCTTACTTTCCATCTTGGAATCAACACTATGTATTGGTTCTAAGGCAGAAGAGAGTAAGGGTAGGCAATTGGGTTTAAGTGACTTGCCCAGGGTCACACAGCTGGGAAGTGTCTGAGGTCAGATTTGAACCCAGGACTTCCCATCTCTAGGCCTGGCTCTCAATCTATTGAGCCACACAGATGTCCCATATAACAAGAGTTTAATAAAGTCTTGTTGATTGACTTACTAAGTTTCAACTTTTTTGAGTATGAGGTCTCTCCTCTTTAAAGCAAAAAATTCTGCGTGGTATTAGTTGTACTCTAGTTATCTGCTGAGTGAGAAAATTCACCATTCCCAGAGACTACTATAAATTCAGTAATTTTTTCCATTCAACCAAAGCAGTCTTTGTCTTCAAGGAGCTTACATCCTCCTAATAAAACATTTACACAGTTAAAATTCAAGGAGGGAGAGAGCACTGATAATTAGGGGATCTAAAGGCAGTCGTTGAACTGAACCTCCAGGAAGAAAAGGGTTCTAAGAGGTAGAAGGGAGATGGGATGCATTATAGGCATAGGGCAAAGCCTATGCAAAGTCACAGAGGAAAGAGGGAGTGCCAAGTTTCAGGGAATGGCCTGAAGTAAAATGAAATGTCATCAATAAAATAATAATCATATTTGATTAATCACAACAATCGTCTTCTATATATTTGAAAAATAGTTATCCATATTTGTCAATGAGGGGTAAACATATGAACTCATGGAATTCAGAGACCAATAACATGGGAACCACTTCACCACCCTAAAACCCATCCCAACAAATAGTTATCCAGGCTCCTCCGGAAGACCTCTGACAACGGGGAGCTCACGAACTAGCAAGGCAGTTGATTCCACGATGAGCTTAGAATTGGTCTCCAGGTCTAAATGTTTGCTTCTTTCATCTATTTCTGGACAACTCTTAGTGTTAGGAAGGCTTTTCCTGACTTCAGAAGCTGACATTTGCCACTTTACAGTTTCCACCCATGACTCCTAGTTCTGTCTTCTGGGGCCAAGCAGAAGACGACTAATCTTTCAACCACATACCTGCTATTCAGATACTTGAAAGAGAGTATGTGATCTCTACTTTTTTTTTAAACTTTAATTTTCAATTAACAAACATTTTTTTTTTTCCTTTCCACCCAATCGACCCAATGGGGAAAAAAGCAAAAAGCAATGTCTTTGTAACAAATATGCCGAATTAAGCAAAATAAATTCCCAAACTGACCCAAAATACATTTCCAAAGAGACCCAAAGTAAATTGCCAAACTGACCCATATCCCAAAATATAGGCCCCATGCTGTTTCTCCAGGTGAACCTCTCTCCATCAGGACGAAGGCACCATGTTTCACCTTTTGTCCTCCAGAATCGTGGCTGCCCACTTCATTGATGAGAAAGTTTAAGTCTTTCAATGTTGTTTTTCTTCAGGATGTTGGTATCATTGAATAAATTTCTCTCCTAGTTCCACCCACTTTGCTCTGCATCCGTTCATGCAAGTCTTCCCAGGTTTCACTAGAACCTTCCTTTTCATCACTTCCTACAGCATAATAGCATCTCATGTCATTCACTGCTGTAACCTGTTTGGCCAATTCCCCTTTAATTTCCAATCCATCGCTGTCACAAAAAAGTGCTGTTATCGATGTTTTTGCACATGTATGTTTGCTACTTCTTCTCTAGAGGGAAGGAGAAGGAAAAGGAACAAGCCTTTATTGAGCTCCCACTATATAATATACTAAGGACTATAATAAGTATGAATCCATAATCATTATATAATAAATATTATCTCTACATATGCTAAGTGCAATAATAAATATTATCTCATTTGAGAAAACATCCATAGTGTTAGTATAGCATATATAGTGTTCTTAAATGCTGACTCTGAGGTCAGAGGTTCTGGGCTCAAATTCCACCTTTGACTAGTGGGATCTTGGCTAAATTATTTGATTTATTTAGGCTTTAGTTTCCTACTCTGTAAAATTATAAAGGTTGGACCTAAATGGTGCCTGAGGTCTCTTTCAGCTCTAAATCTATAAGCTGGGGCAGCTGGGTAGCTCAGTGGATTGAGAGTCAGACCTAGAGAAGGGAGGTCCTGGGTTCAAATCTGGCCTCAGACACTTCCCAGCTGTGTGACCCTGGGCAAGTCACTTGACCCCCATTGCCCACCCTTACCACTCTTCTACCTAGGAACCAATACACAGAAGTTAAGGGTTAAAAAAATAAATCTATAAGCTAATGACCCCCAATCCTTTCACTGGTGCATTTTTGGGCTTGGTTGCCAGTTTTCTCACCATTCTGGCCCCTAGCAGGGTGCCATCTTTTGTCAATGCCATTTCTGTCATGGATCTTGCTAAAATGAATACAGTTTTCCAGGCAGTCTGACTGGGGCTTAGCATAGCCCTGCCTCACAGGGATAGTACATTAGAATTCTCTGAATGTAACCTCAGACTGGGTCAGCTTTTTTGGCCCCATCTCGTTGCTGACTCATGTTGAGCTTTCAGGGCAGTAAAACGGCCAATATTTCTTTTGTTAGTCTGGAAACAAGAGAATGAGGAGATCTCTCTTTCTTCCATCTCTGTTCTGGGTTCCAAAAGAAATTCAAACTTCACGCCAGATCCCAATTTATTTCACCATTTTTGCTGCTGAAATACATTTTCATCAAGACAGGAAGATTGTCTCTCTGCTGGTTGCCAGTTCTTCAGGTCACTCCAGGCTCGTGGTCCACAATGGACATGCTGACAGACCATCACCCACTGTCAGACCATCAATGGGTGGTGCTGACAAGTGGCACAACCATACTCGCCTCCCCAACAACCTTTCAAGGAGAAGACACTTTCACAGTTATTAGATTGCTGCCGTTTTGCATTATGACTTGTCCACAGATTTTTTTCAAGCTTTTCTATTTGAGAGAAGAATGTAAAAGATAATAAGGAACCCCCCCCCTCTTCCATTTAAGACTTGAACTAATGACTCAGAGCCAAGGAAAACTTAACAAAGAAGGGAAATAAACAGTCCTCTCCCTGGGTGAGGCACAGGTCCCAGCTGCCTAGTTTTGTGTGTATTTAACCTGTTCAATCCAGAGGGTCTGGGAAAATTGGCAGAGAGCCCTTTGTGAGGGAAAGGGAGGTGGGACCTCCCACACATGCATATGTAAATAGTGACCCTTTTGTCGGGTCAGTTTTGTGATGGAGGGAAGCTGTCCTTGCAAAGTCTGGAGGTCAAGGACAGAAAAGAAGTGGACATAGAAGTAGCTTTGTTTGGTAGTGAAGGACTGGAAACAAAGTAGAGAGGAGGCCCATTGATTGGGGAATGGTTAAACAAATTGTCCTACGTGAATGCTATGGAATATTATAATGTTCTAAGAAATGTTGACTATGAAGAAATCAGAGAAGTGTGGGTAAATTTTTATGAACTGATGCAAAGGGAAGTAAATAGGACCAGAAGAACATTACCACCAAAATGTAGGGGAAGAACAAATGAAGCTGAATGCTGGGTAAATAGAATGATTAAATTTGAACCTATAGAACAGTTGGGGAAAAAGTATCTCCCAACTTGGTTTTTAGAAGCAGAGGACTATGGGTATGGAATATTTTGTGGATTGCCAGACAGGGTTGGTTGGTTGGTTTTTGTTGAATTGCTTCTCCTCCCCCCAGCCCGATTATTTTAAAGGCTTTGTCATAAGAGATGATTCAGTGCTGTGGGTGGGATGGAGGAACATATTCAGAAATGTGAATGTGATGCAAAAATTATCAATAAAATAAGAATTTATTTTTAAAAAGAAAGTAGCTTTGTCTAGCCCTCACTTCTGTGGTGGTGCAACGATGACCATTTTCAGTTTTAATCAAATCCTGTGAAAGTGATCCAGAGGGCTCTGTAGCTCTGATTTTTGTGAATTTTCTCCAATGCACTATAGGAGGGAAGAAAGCATTTATTTCTGGTACGATATTTCCAGGTGATTGCAAGCTTTTCAAATGCAAACAAACAATAGGCAATGAGATATGAAATTGGAGTTCAACTGAAAGGGCAGGAGTGGCATTTAACTACTTGAAGAAGAAATAGTCATGAGGATGTGTGAGCTCTCGGAAGAAGAATGGATAGAAAGAAGAATAAAGGGCCACAGATCCGGACCATGGGACCAAGCAGGGGGAAGAGGGTGGAGAACACTCAATAATGACAATAGAGAAAGATCAACTGAAGATGCAGAGAGCTAGAGGAGTGCCATGGAACCAAGAGAGAAAGGAATTTCAAGAAGGAAGTGGTAATCGTGTCAAGAGCAGGGCAAAGAGAATGAGGATATTGTTTTTTAACCATTGGATTTTAACAATGATAAAAAGGAGATCACTCGTGACATTTGCCCCCAGTCATCTCAGAGGAGTTATTGAAGGGAAAATGCAAGTAGTCCCCCCAATTCACTTGCTGAGAAACGTACCCATGGAAAGAAGAGAATTGGGATGGTCAGGCTAGTTGGGGCTTGGGAGGCAGTAAAATCAAATGACAGTTTCAAGATGGGAAAGACCTTGGCCTGCTTGAAGGCAAAGGGGAAGGCAGGCACCAGCAAAGGAGACATTGCAGACGCTGGGGAAGATGTTTGAAGTGTGACAGTAGTTTACGTGAAACCAAGAAGGGAGGGATCTGGGACACAAGTGGAAGGGTTGGGCTTAAAGAGGATGGTGGACAATGTCTCTTGGGAGACCAAAGGGAAGGATGAGTATGGAGAGAGAGCTATGTGGAGGTGAAGAGGAGGAAACCTGGAAAACATATTTCTCCTTCATCTTCTCTCCACTTAATGAATCACCAGATCAATTCTTTTTAAAAAATTGAAATCGTTCCTTTCTGTCCTTTTTGCCTCACTGCCGCTATGCTAGAGTTCGAGGCGGAATCGTCTCATGCCTGAATCACTGCAAAAGCATCCTCTTTGCTCTCTAAAATTCTTCTCTTTCTGCGTCCTAAATTCTGCTGCTAGGCTTCTTTAGATAATACTTTTACATAATTCTTCTTTTAAAATAAATCAGTCAATAACTGAGCATTTGAAAGAATCTCTATCCTTAAGAAGCTAATGATCTATTGTAGTAAAATACACTAATAAATATGAAACATGTATAAAGAAAAACCAAAATAACTTGAGTGGGTTCCAGCAACTGTTGGAGGAAAGTGTGCGAATCAGCCTGTAGTTATTCATATTCTCATAGTTGCCTTATTTTGATCATAAAAAGGCTGTGATTTTTCCATGCCTCTAGTCTCTTCCCTTATCTTGAGAATAGATGTCGGCTCTCCAGAATTGTCTTCTCCATTATAGAATTCCTCTTTTAGTACAACTTCTCTTTTCATATCTTTTTTTAAAACCCCTTACCTCCATCTTAGAATTAATTATGAAGTATCAGCAGAAAAATGATAAAGGCTAGGCAATGAATATGAAGTGACTTGCCCAGGGTCACATGGCTGGGAAGTGTCTGAGGCCAGATTTGAACTTAGGACCTCCCATCTCTAGGCCTGACTCTCCATCCACTGAGCTACCCAGCTGCCCCTCCTTTCATTTACTTTTAATACTTATTGGGTCTCTGATTTCCTCAGTGTGATATTTCATCATCAAGAGTAACACCTTCACACCTAATTTACTGTAATTTTTGTTCAGGTCTTTCCACAAATTCTCCAGCTTTTTCTCTTATTCTTTTAATTTTTTTTTAATACAGATGCCAGTGCCAGTATCTTACTTTCACTACATAATTGGTCTATCTTTTTCTAGTTATAATCTTTGTGCTGTTCAGTCCTTCCAGTCATATTTGACTCTTCATGACCTCATTTGGGTTTTTCTTGGCAGAAATACTGGAGTGGAATGCCATTTTCTTCTCCAGCTCATTTTACAGATGAGGAAACTGAGTCAGAGTTAAGTGCCCAGGGTCACACAGCTACTAATGTCTCAGGCCAGGTTTGAACCCACGAAGATGAGTTTTTCTAAATGAATACTCTATTGCAAATATTAATAATATGGAAAAAGGTCTTGATCAATGATACATGTAAAACCCAGTGGAATTGCTCGCTGGCTACGGGAGGGAAAGACCATGAATCACATAACCATGGAAAAATATTCTTAATTAATTAGCTAAATAAATAAATTAAAAAATTAAAAAAAAAAAGGTCTTCCTGACTCTGGGCCAGTGCTCTTTCCAATGCACCACCTATATGTCCAATATGTATTCCTGATAACATCATTTATACCACTTCTCTCTAGCATTGTTCTATAGAGAAGCCTACTTGCACACACTTTATTGCATGGTCCTAAGCTGATGTCTGGTGATCTCTACATTCTTTTCTAAATAGTCATACACAGTTTCTTTTCTTTTTTTTTATTAAATTTAACCCTTACCTTCCTTCTTAGAATCAATACTGAGTACTGGTTCCAAGGCAGAAGAGCAGTAAGGACTAGGCAATGGGGGTTAAGTGACTTGTCCAGGGACACACAGCCAGGCAGTGTCTGAGGCCAGATTTAAACCCAAGCCCTCTCAACTCAAGGTCTGGCTCTCAATCTACTGAGCCAGCTAGCTACCCCTCCGAAACCATTTCTTTAAAAATGAATTCAATAATCTTGGCAGAAATCAATGTCAACACTGGCCTATCGTTGGAAGAAACCTTCTCCTTCCCATTCAAAGCAAAACAAAACTGAAATATGCCTAGCTCAAATTCTGTGATGCCTCGTCTCCACGGTTTTCCAAATGGCAGTACAAAAGGATTTTGCAATCTCTCTACTTTTTTGAATTTTTTTTTACAATGACAATATATAGCCAGTTGTGGGAAATCATTTGTGAAAAGCCGTCTGTTCCTTTTTCATATTAAAAAAAAATTTTTTTTTTATCAAAGATACCCTTGATGAGTGAGTAAATAATTCTTATAAAAGTTTTATTAAGCTGAGAAAGTTGATAATAAATCTATAGTTATTGCTACCTTTTTGATAGCTTTGTTGTAAAAGAATAGCCTCTATGGGACTCTTTCCCCCAGTATTTAGTATCTTTTCTCATGTCAAATATCTTGTAAATGCATCTCTCGATTCTCTTATAATGATCATGCTTATGGCTAGATTTCTCTTGAACAGGTGATCGGCTCCAACTGTTTTCTCATTTTCATTTTTTTTAGTTCTATTTTCTCTTCTTTACATAGTACATTGAGGATGGTTTGGAGTTAGATGTCAGATGTGGTGGTTTAATCATCTTAAAAGTGAAAGTAGAGGTGGGAGGGACAACCAGGGTCCATTGACTTTAGAACCCCATCATGCCATGCTTCCTGAGAAGCCTGTAAGATTTCAATTAATATCCAGTAACTCTAAGTATTATATTTTATAAGATTTATTAATAATCACTTGAAGTAGAGGAAATAGAAAGAACAAAAGTAAAAACCTGAGTAAAGAGAAGTTTTTCCCGACTGCATTAGCAGGAGAAGAGAGAGGGAGGGCAGGGTTATAGAAAGAAACTTTATCTCCAAAACGTAAGGACTTAACGTGAGGATTGTGAAAATTAAAATTAATATTCAAATACTCCAAGTATTATATTTAATAAGATTTATTAATAATAACTAAACATAAAAAGTTAGAGTAAAAAGGCAGCTTTCCCAGCCACGCATGTGGAAAAAGAGAGAAAGAGGCAGAGTTACCACAACTATATACAAACAATGTAAGCATGCAACTTGGGGATGAAGGGAAAAGAGTGCTAGATAATGAAAAAAGATTTCTGGGAGATGGAGTCCAAAGGTTTGAGATTTCTAATTAATACGGGATGAAAGTGGGATTCTGGGAAATGGAGTCCTGGGGTACAAAATTCTAATTACACAAGCCCTTGGATATTACAGATATAGAAGCAGTCTGGGAGCCATTCTGTCTGACACATCCTGGCTGTGTGACCCTGGGCAAGTCATTTAATCTCTGAGTGCCCCAGATAACCTGTGAAGACTACAAATTGCCAATCTACACGGATGGAATACAATTCCAAATTGGCATTTTTTTTTAGTACAAAGGAAATATCAAATCAGGATCAAAACTAATAGAAAAAAAGTACCTCAGTATCTACCTTTTGGGGGGAGATGTGAGGTTCAGATGACATGATGCCTGTTAAAGACATTTGCAAATCTTCCAGAAAAGCTTATAAAGACCATTTGGTGTAATTGTCTTTGTTAGGATCTGGGGACAGGGATAGAGAGCCCTGACAGAGGCTTCATCTGATCATCTAATTCTGAGTCCCCACTAGTTTATACAGGGTGAAAACAAATATTCTCTGTCTCTCTCTCTCTGTCTCTCTCTCTCTGTCTCTCTCTCTCTCTGTCTCTGTCTCTCTCTCTCTGTCTCTGTCTCGATATGTGTGTATGTATGTGTATATATGTATAGAAGAATATATATCTGTATAAAAAAATAAATGAATGTGTATATATATATATATATAT
>NC_058134.1:48092201-48100024 GCF_016433145.1 Gracilinanus agilis
ATATATATATATATATATATATATATATATATATAAAGGTAGGAACAGGGTTGGGGAGAAGGCTGAGCCAGAGTCACCAGAGCATCCATTAGAGGATCACCAGGTCTGCATCAGGTGGCACAAACTGTCCTGCAAAGAGGATCGTTGTGATCTCAGCTCAGCTGCATGATTTCTCAGGCTTCAATAAGATGATTTCTTTTTTCTCCTATTACAAAGATTGGTTTTGTTTTTTTTAGAGACTTGGAAAGGGGTTTGGCTGAGCACTGAACATACTTTTTCTTTACTACTAATTAATGTTTCCTGTCCAAGGAACTGAATGCAGTCCTTCCCCCACTTTCTTAGGGCACCAACCCAAAGGGAGGGGGCCCCCAGAGGGCATCATGGGATCAATTTTTCAGCATGGGATTATACAGTTTAGCTGTATAGGCTTAAGACTTTTAATTTGCTTACACATAGACTGGCTTGAGCTCTATACATCACCAGATCAATGCAAATCTATTTACTTGAAACTGGTTCAATTTTAAAAGAATTCCATTAACCAGCAATAAAAGGCCTGCTTTAATATGATTACTATAGGATCTTGAGCGCACAAGGAAGGTTTGTTTTTATATAATGATCTGAACATTAACATTAGGGCATTTCCCAAGGAAAAAGCAAGCTAGAGAAAAATGTTTAAAATGCAATGTGACTTTCAAGATGGGACCTTGATATAGGGAATGCCATTTGTCCATCTTCATTCTTTGGATGGTAGGGCTTCAGTAGGAAGGGGTTCTAGGGAAGGAACGCAGGCTTTAAAACCAAACTCTGTGGGGTGAAATCTTAGCTTGGCTCCTTAAGGTCTATGTGACCTTGGGGCAGTCATTTTATCTTTGTGACACTGTTTTCTCGTCTGTAAAATGAGGAGGTTGGACTAGGTCACAAAATTACTAAATACCAAAGTTGGAAAGGACCTCAGAGGTCAAGTAGCCTGACAAGAAGCCCCTTTCCAATGTAGCTGATATTTCAATTGATATCTAGATAAGATTGATACAAACATCAAAAGATACAAACAAGCAGTTTTCTCAACCGGCTTTCTAGTCCTCATTGAACACCCATCTATCCCTTTGAGCCTTAGAAACCATTGGAAAGATTCATCATGTCATTTCTCAGGAAGACAGCATGGAAACATATAGGGAAAATAGTTTTCACATTCATTTAACAATGAATTTGGATGCTGAGAATCATGGGATTTTTCTTCTGGGAATAATCATAGCTAGAAAAAACTCTAACCATCATCAAATTCTTTCAGGTGATTTCTCTTACTTCTAGAAACACAGTCCTACCAGTCAGTTCCCTCAAAGTACCAAGCAAAATCTCTTTGCAAGGATTCTCCCTGGTCATCTTTCTCTAGACTTCATTTGGTTTCTTTAAAACAAGTCTCTTTAGCTTCCTTCAAGTCGTCTCTTAACAATATCTATCAGGACTGACACTTTATATTTTGCTATAAAATAGCAATAAAGAAGATTCTAAAAAGAAAGAAGTTCCCCCCACCTTCTTTCTCTGAGTTTCTTATTAACTACCCATAGGTCAAAGCTACATTTACCAATTTCCCTGGTCTCTGCATGGAGGTAGATCTCATAGAATAAACCTTACAAGTGTATCTCTCTCATCTTTTCCATCTCTTAAAAAGACAGCTTCCATACCTCTTTAGAAGAAGCTTTTCAATAGTTATTCTCAAAAATATTTTCAAAAAGACAACCACAGACAAAATGATGGTTTCTACGTAGTTTACATACTGTTATATATAGTTTATGTCTACGTCAAATTTATAAGAATAAGAGTCATGCCCCACATGGCAAACGGGCAAAGGATATAAACAGTTTTTGGATGAAGAAATCAAAGCTATATATAGGTACATGAAAAAATGCTTTAAATCACTACAAATTAGAGAAATGCAAACCAAAACAATCCAAAGTATCATTTTGCTCCCATAAGTTTAGCTAAAATGATAAAAAGGCAAAATGACAAATGTTGGAGGGAATGTGGAGAAATGGGGACACTTATACACTGTTGGTGGAACTGCAAATTGATTCAACCATTTTGGAGAGAAATCTGGAATTATGCCAAGAGAGTTATAAAAAAAAAAAACTCCATATATCCTCAGAACTTTCCCAAGGAAATCATGGAATTAGGAAAAGACCCTATATGTTCTAAGACAATTATAGCAGTTCTTTTTGTGGTGGCAATGAACTGGAAACTGAGGGATGTTTGCCAATTGGGGAATGGCTGGACAAATTGTGGTATATGATTGTGACGGAATATTCTGTGCAGTAAGAAATGAGAAAGTTAATTAAAAAAAACAAACATGGAAAGACCTAAACGAAGTAATGAAGATACACAACAAAACTATTGAATTAATATTTGAATAATAACCTGTGATTGTCCACCTCCAGAGAATGAATTGAAAAACAGAAACATGAAGGACACAATCTATATATTCATATCTTTTTTTTTGTGATCATACCTTCTATGGTCCAGGGAGGGGAGGGAGGAACTGAGATACCTGGGAATAAATTCTATTAAATAAATACATTTTTTTTAAAAAAAGAAAAGAATCAAGGGCACTAGATGTGGCAAGCATTGAATGGCAACAAAAAAATAAATAAAACTGATGATGTTTTAGCACAGGAAATAGCTCATTACTGATGATAGCTGAATCGGTTGTCTGTGTACAGCCAGATCACTGACTTTTATTAGAACAAAGATCAAAATTAAGACAAAGTCAGAGGAAAGAATAAACAGAAAATATTTCATACAACTAAAGCAACTCTATTTTGGCCATTGATTTATATTGGGTAAATTCCTCCATGAAATTATTATAGCCTTATTAAGGACCTATTATGTACCAGGTACTATGGTAAGTGCAAGAAATAGAGAAAGAAATGCAGGAAGAGTCCCTAATCTCATGGAGCTCGTGATCCAATGGAGAAGACAACATGCCAACAAGATCCAAGAAAAATTGGAGATAATCAATAGAGGGAAGACACTAGTAACTTTTTTAAATATGTATTGTCTGTCTTGGAATCAATACTAAGTATTGTTTTCAAGGTAGAAGAATGGTAAGGGGTAGGGAATGGAGGGTAAGTAACTTGCCCAGGGTCACACGGCTGCGTGTCTGAGGTCAGATTTGAACCCAGGACCTCCTACCTCCAGGCTTGGGTCTCAATCCACTGAGCCACTTAGCTGCCCCTCTAAGCACTAAATATTAAGGAGGTTTGGGAAAAGTCTTTGGTAGAGAGTGAGATTTTAGTGGGGATTTGAAAAACGTCAGGGAAGCTAGGAGGCAGAGAGATGAGGAGGGAGATAATTCCAAGCACGGGGGACGAGGGCAGTGAGAATGCAGGTCAGCCATTGGAATGTTCTGTGTGAGGAACATTCTGGCTGTTTGGCCAGTATCACTGGATCACTGATGTGTAAGACTGGGAAGGCAGGAAAGAGTTAGATCGTGAAGGAACTTAACAGTCAAACGGAGCATTATATTTTTTTCTCCTGGAGGTAATAGGGAGCCACTGGAGTTTATTGGGTAGGGGAGGGGCATGGTCAGTCCTGTGCTTTAGGAAGCTTGGGTTGGTAGCTGAATGGAGGATGGAAGGAATGGAGTGGGGAGAGCCTGGAGATGGGCAGACCTACCAGCATCTAGTGCAGTGATCCAGGTGTGAGCGATGAGAGCCTGCACCAGGGTGGTAGCTGTGTTAGAGGACGCAAAGGAGGGATGCCATAGAAGGAGAATCGAGGAGCTTTGGCGACTGATTGGTTATGGGAGGTAAAGACTCAGGGGGACTCCCAGGCTGGGAGCCAGGGGGACTGGCAGGACAGAGAAGTTGGACTGAGAAGAAGGCTGTTTGGGGAAAGCTGATGAGTTCAGTTTTGGCCTCGTCGAGTTTGAGATGCTTTTAGAGAAGGCAGAAATGGCACTAAATAGAACAGAGATGGGAGAGAAACTAGATTAGACCAAGTGTTCCTAGAGGAGTGAGCAGCGACATGGCACGGTGGACAGAGAGCCAGGGCTAGAGTCGGGAAGACTCATCCTCCTGAGTTTAAATCCAGCCTCAGACACTGACTAGTGGATAACCCCGGGCAAGCCACTGAGCCCTGTTTGCCTCAGTTTCCTCATCTGTAAAATGGGCTGGAGAAGAAAATGGCAAACCACTTCAGGATTTCTGTCAAGAAAACACCAAATGGGAGCACAAAGAACAACAACAATACTTAGAGAAATTCCACTCATGGATGCAAACTATCTATATGGCCACAGGTAAATCACGTAAACAAGCAGAGTCTCAATTTCTCATCTGCAAAGTGGGGATAATCGTGTCTGTCGTACTTACCTGCATCACCTGGGTTACTGTCTATTATGAATCCAAGTATAAATACCTGATCTTAATGTCAGTTATTATTACCCTGCTCAGGGCTTAGCTAAAGGGATAATAGAGAACATTCTTCCAAGTGGCAGCTTCAGGTACCTTACCCTGTTGTCCTTCTATGCCTTCACCACCTCAAACACCCTGGCTAGGGAGGACTTAGCCCTAGTGTCAATTAAGAAACCAAGTGATGGTGGGAAAAGAGCCAGTGGTGAGAGGGGCATTTGGAGCATTTAGCCTCCTGACTCTGCCTCGGCTTTTTTTTTCTCTGGTATTTATACAGCTGAGTCGAAGGCTCCAGGACATTGTGAAAATTCCAAAGATGAGAGTGAGTCTCTCTCACCTTCTCTCTTTCTCTTTTTGTCTCTCTCGAACACACATATACACACACAGAGAAAATGAGAGAGAGAGAGAGAGAGAGAGAGAGAGAGAGAGAGAGAGAGAGAGAGAGAGAGAGGAAGAAGAAGAAGAAGAAGAAGAAGAAGAAGAAGAAGAAGAAGAAGAAGAAGAAGAAGAGGAAGAGGGAGAATAGATATGATCTGAATGTACAGTCATTCCCTTATCTTTTCTGCTATCAGCCAGTTTAAAGGACACCATAATTATGATGGTGATAAAACAATGCCTGCTTATGTGTGCTGAATAAATAAAGAATGTTTACAGCTCAAGAATCTTTTAATTCCAATTAAATGCTATCAAAGAAAAGCCACTTTTCCTTCTGCAAGTGCCTTTCCCCCCAATTATCTTGTTTTGTTGTAATATTTTCCTAGAAGACACAAGGGCATTTTAGAACGTGGCTCTGAATTTAGAAAAAAAAATCTGGAAAAGTAGGGTGCAAAACAGATTTCTAAAATGACACCCAAATACCAAGAACCACAATTTATTTGGATCGCCAGAGTTTTTATTTGTTTATTTTACACAGGGACCAAATGTGTAGAGATTCAGTGCTAAGTGACACTGAAGTGTCAAGCGCCATCCGTAGGCTGCTGAAGCTTCTCTGGAAAACTCAGTAGCACCCATAGGCGGCGGAGAGCAAGAAAGGGGGTACAAGGGACAGAACTAGCTTCTGAAAGCAGTCTTGGTTCCAGATCCACTGGCGGTAACCCAAGGGCCTCTGAGAATATGGACTCCAGTCAGTACCTTCCACTGCTGCAATTAAAGGGAGCACAAAAAGTAGGAGATAAAAAAAACCTCACAAGTTCCCATTTAAGGATGCACAAGGATCCTTTTAAATATTAATTAAATCAACAGATCTCATCACAATCAGATTAAGACAAGGTTTTTTAGAGCAATGTCCTACAGCCAGGGCACTAATTTTTTATATATACAGCAACCAGGAAATTCTCTTTGTTGGTCTGTTTTTGCGTCATTAGAGTAAAATGAAAATTAAGGCACTTTAAGCTGAATAGCTATGTTTTGTGAGGATGGTTTCCCCCAAGTAAGTGGGAAAGAACCGTCTTTACTCAATTCCTCACACATTCTTCAAATTCAAACTTTCATTTCCAATATTTCTGGGTTCTTACTGTTTTGTTTGTTGTTTTCATAAGCACATGGCACAACAAACGTTATGTAAAACGCACGCATAGCGTTAAATGCTGATACAAATCTGCCTTTCACTCCATCTGTCTAGTATCACAATTGCTAAGTGTAAACTTAAAAAAAAAACTTTCCATAGATAAAATGTTTAATATTTCTTGGCAAATTACATTTGTGATGTAGTGCAAAATATTGTGTTTAAAAAGCTTGAGTATTTATAAGTTTTCTAGATAGTTATAGGCCCCCTTCCTATTGAAAATTTAGACCTCCAATACCCTCGATTCTACTGGCAGAATTAGGATGGACTTAGAGGGTCCTAAACGTGACTGCTTCACTAAGGCGGGGGGCTACAGCTTGCAACAACGTGCTTGGCAACTTAATCCTACACTAAAAGAGGGCAGAGAGCGAAAAAGAATGGAATACAAACTCTTCCGACATTTGTAGTTACTTTCCAGGAGAATTGTGTATTTTCAGAAGGATGGGAACGTCAGATTTTTGAAGCAAAAAGAAGAGAAGGTAAGTGTCTGTGCTTGTATTCGGCAGTTCATAGAGAAACAATGAAAGAACAAAGGGAACCCACCATTTCACCATTTGAACATTTTTTGTATCTCCTTCCCTCTGAAGCTAACGGCCAAGGAGCCCAGAGGACTCGTTTAACTTTGTCTTTAGATGGTCTGTGGCATGTCCTTATGTGGACTAAGAATAGGCAAAAGTTGAGGGACTATTTAAATAAATAATAATAAAAGCTTGCTATAGCAGATTACCACAGCACAATCAGTAGAGTCCAACCAGAAGTTGCTAAATGCCTGTAGGTAAAGCCCATGAAATAGCCTTTAAATAACAAAACAAACTTAAGTAAATAGCCTTTCTTGAAATTTTAAGGGTTCCTCTTTCTCAAAACAGATGCCTGAACAATTGTGAGAAGGGGGAAAATGGTAGAAAGGGATGTAATATTTAAGGCGTAAAACGAGTAACAAGAATTGATCTCTTGCTGCTGACTAGAAAGGCATTTAAAAAAGGAAAATAGGATTAAAGCCTCGATACGATTGTTGGCTAATGGGAGAAAGTGCAGTAAAAGCTGGGCACAGAGAGGGGATTCGTGTACAAATAAATAGTATTCGCTTTGGCTGCCTTGAATATCAGCAAAGTCTCGCTTTGTCGGTCGGTGTAGCAGAATGAGTAAGTGACCCAGTGCCGGCGGCATTATATAAATAGATCCGAGAGGGAGGGGGGGGCCCAAAGCGGACCGGCACGTGAAGCACGCGTTTTTACTGCCCCCAAAGCGGCCACCGACCCCCCCTCCACCCCATCCCCAAATCCGTATATTACCTGCCCTGTTACAGTGACACATGTTTATGTTTATAGTCCTGGTTTGTACTAGTGTCAAGAGCCCCAGAAAGAGGGGGAGGGAGGGAGAAGGAGGAGGAGAGGGAGGAGGAGAAAACACAACCACCCCCACTTGTTGTTAAAGCAAATTTACTGCGTTATTGCATGCCGTGTAAAAAAAAGGGGGGGGTAGCGCATGGGGGAGGAGGGTGGAGAGGAAGGCGAGAGTTGGGCTGCGGGTTGGTGGGCGGGTGGGGGCTGGAGAGCCCGAGCCCAGCTCCTTCGCCTCGGGGAAAGGCAGCCCTGCAGAAAGGGAGATCGGCGGCGGGGAAGCACTGGGGCCTTCCCTCCAGCACGCCGTCTTCACGTGGGGGGCTCGGCGGGCGCGCGGGGCTCCCAGGCGCTGACCTCTCACCCCGACTCCTCTCAGCGTTTTCCTTCGGCAGCAGCGGCCACTTTTTCCCCAGAATGCCTCGCGCGAACCGCGCTCGTGCCGAGCTCGAGACTTCCCTAATCCTCAGCCGGCGCCGCCCCCCCTTTCCCTCCCCACTCTACACCATTCCGGGC
>NC_058134.1:48100524-48123087 GCF_016433145.1 Gracilinanus agilis
GGGGTCTTTCTTCCCGCCCCTTTGCCTCTGGCTGGCTGGCTGACTGAAGCTCTGCAGACTTCCTGGGCTGTGGGGACGGGAGGGCTGCTGGGAAGCGGGGGTTGCCAGGCTGCTTCAGGTTACTAGGGAAGGAGGCAGTGGCGGAGCCTGCGGCGCCTGGTGGTGCTGCGGAGGCCACCGCCTCTGCCACCGCCTCTGCTACCGCCGCTACCACCGTTGCCACCGCTGCTGCTCCAGCTCCAGCTTCAGCTCCCCCCTGCCGCCGCCCGAGCTGCTGCTACTCCTCCCGCTGCAGCTTCTACAATTACTGTTTCTGTGGCTGGGGCTCATCCGGGGAAAGGCTGCCGCCGCCGCCGCCACCGCCACCGCCACCACCGCCGCAGCTGCTGCGTGCTTGGGGCTGGTGGCTCAGGATGCTGGCGGCCGACCTTGACCTAAGCTCGGACTGATGACCAGACAAGATGAACCTGTTGTCAGTGACTCAGGAAGTAGTTTGCCTTAGGATGTTGGTTTGGGGGTCTTTTAACTTGGTGAGTTGTAGGATCTTCAAGCTGTGGGCATACACTTGGGGGAGAGGGATTCGGAAAGAGCTGTCATTAAACCTTTTGGCTGTGATATTTTATGAGCTAAAGAAATAAGACTGAAACAACTCCGTTAAAACAACATCCTCCTCCTAGCCCCCAATTTATCTACCATTTTCAGGTTTTTTTTTCCTTCAAAATTTCAGAACGGTTTTGCAGATTGAGACAGAGTAGTTGAAAAGAAACATGCATTTTTTATTTTCTAAAAAGGAATGGGGATCCAGTGCTACTGTGATGAACATGAGAAACATGGTGCTTATATGCCATTAAAGAGGTTGAAATGGACTTAAGAGTTAAGTTCTCAAAAGAAAGGACTTGATTGCAGCCGTGAGAAACACGAGAAAAAATAATTTGATGTTTTGAAACTGGTGTGTTTTTTTGGGGGGGGTATCAAATGATGTTAAGATTTCCATGAGCAATTATGGAGACTTGTGACATGTACATTATAAATGTATTATGTAACTATCTTAATTCCTATACTTGAACATTTGTATTTAAATGTTAATGTTTTTTTCCCCCAAGACCTCGTCTAAGCTGTGTAACTTGGGAGAATTAATTTTTTTTAATACAGAGTGAATAAGAAAGCCTGTTTGAAATTTGACTTTCACTTTGGACAATAAATTTTCCCTCGTGTATTTAAATCTAATCTGTTTTTACAGATGTTTGAAGTAGTGGTGTTAGCAGAGAGAGATAGTGTTTTAGTAACTATGGAAATATTCCCTTTTCTCTCAAGTGGCTAGTTCAATATCTCAGCAATGAAGAGATGTTAAAGTATAAAAATCAAATAACAGATTGCAGATCAAATGTTGCCTTTGACAACTTAAAAAAAATTTGACCTAGAAGGGAGTTGCTGTATTATGTAATTCAGTTTTTTAGCATGAGGGCATGGTCTCTTGGTATGAAATGTTAGTAAAAATGCCTTGCTAAAATGAATTGTTTAATAGGCTTTTAATAGGGACATTATGTTTTCGCCATATTATTCTTAATGCTAAGAAATTTGACTTTGGTAGAAGTCTTCTTACCAGCCATGAAACATGTTTTCTTTGGAAACATTGAGTTACACTTTGAATTCTGTAATGTAATCTGCCTTACCCAAGCAGCAATCTGTGGCCAGAGGTGAGGGCTAAGAGTTGACTGAACACTTGCTGCGTTTCTTTGTACTATTGTTTGTGCATAGCTTTAAATCTGAGATTTATCATCACATTTATTAGTGACTTCATTAAAATCAAGGAGGTGAAATTTCAAGATAGGTTATGACACTAGCTTTTAACTACTCTTAGATGCATTTAGAAATAAAAATAGAATGAATAGAATTCAGAACATAGTTTGTTTTCAAGGGATTAGAGTTTTTGGAGCCATGAATGCATTTTTATTTATATAAAGTTACATTTGAATAATAGTATGATATTTCATTTTTTAACTTTGCCATTTTAACTCAGTTTTAAAAAGTGTTTTTGAAAATCTTTTCCTTTAATTAAAGAGGAATCTGGAATGTTTGTTATCACTAAATTTATGCCAAAATGAGAAAATTAAATTCTGAATTTTTGTTCCATAGAAGATCTCATGAATTGTGTTAATTTTTACATAATGTTCTTTCTTTTACAAATGTTTTGATATTGATTAAAATGCAATACTGTGTTAAAATTTTTAATTTAAAAATATAATTAATTTTTCTTGTTAACTAGAATAATCAGTTATATGTTCTATCATTTTGAGTAGTTACAGAACAGATTTTGAAAAGATTTTTGTTTCCTGTAATTTTTGAGATTTTTACATGTCTTAAAAACCATTTTATTTTTATTCTAACAGCTTGTTATGGCATTGTTCAAGTACCTACTGGACCTTGGTTTTGCAGGAAATGTGAATCTCAGGAAAGAGCAGCAAGAGTGGTAAGGACTGTGTTCATTTAAAACTTTAACCTATTTTAGATACTACAGTTTAATATTACCTTGCAGTTCTTCTGCAGTTTGTGTATTGTCAAGCTTCTGTTTAAAGTCTTAAAAATTAATTTGGACTGGATATTGAAATATATTTTTTTAAAACAAGAAACTTGGGAAATATTTGAACAACCCAACTGCTTATTGATTTCCTTTGAACATGTAAAGGCAGTAATTTTAAAATTGAGATTCATTAGCAATTTCTATGGATTGAAAAACCCAAAAATACATCTAAAGGTTGATTTCATCTGGTCACATTTATAAACTGGTTAATCTGTTGTTTCTGGGTCTTTTTTAGTGAGAAAATATTCAGAATTTCAGTTTAGAGTTTATTCTTTTTACTAAATCTGAAGGCATGCTATATTAGTCTTATTGAAAAATACTCTGTATGTTCATATATTGCCACATTTGACATTACTATTAAAAAAAAAAAGCTTTTTACTTGACTGTTCTTTTCATAATCATTATGGTTTCCTGTGGCGGAATGTTTATTATTCCTGGATAAAAGCAGTTCTCTAGTAATGTTTTTAGGAACACTGAAGAGATGAATTATTTCATAATTTTTGTGTATTACTCTTGTTCAGTATGATCTTTCTTTCCTAATCTTCTCTTTCTAGACCTCTAGCAAAAGCAGTTTATACTTTTGTGCTTGGTCTTTAAGAGCAACAGGTACATTGATTGTCCAGAAATATATTGGTCTCATAGCAATATCTGTTATATATTATATTTTGCGCAGAAAAGGAGAGACAGAATATGACTCAGAGTAGGAGTTTATGAATTAGGACATGGTTGGAGAATTTAAGCCTTAAAATTTTGATGACTTGGAAGGTTAATTTTCTTAGTCTTTTTTTTTTGGGATATGTATGATTAAAATGATGGGTTGGGGAAGCTGATGGTACATAGCAGAAAGGGTTATAAAATTCTTTTAATAGAAGGGTTATGTAATGCTTATAGATTCTATTTGGAAAACTAACAGATGGGTAGGAGAAAACAAATAATAATAATAATAATAATAAGTAACACTAATAAGTAATTGTGTTGAGCACTTTACAGTTATTATCTCATTTGACCTTTACAGCAATCCTCAAAAGTAGGTGCTATTATGATTTCTGTTTTCCATTTGAGGAAACTGAGGCAAACAGGTTAAAATGTGACTTGCCCATAGTCATAGACAGTTAATAGTCTGAGGCAACATTTGAACTGGAGTCTTTCTGACTTTAGGCCTGACTTTTTATCTGCCTTATATGAAAAGAGAGGGAGAACAGATTGGAGGAGGCAAGGAAAAGAGAAAAGAGAAGTGAGGAGCCTCTAGTATGTGCTTTAGGTTCCCTATACCTCTTTTTGTCTCTAATCAAAGAATAAGTGAAATAATAATAATTTAGTTATTTTTGTCTGCTGGAAGATGACTAGGAATGGAAGAAATTTTCTAGAATTTCTTTAGATCCAGGAAGAATAGGAAAATAGAGATTCTTTTAGTAGTAATGTTCTACTGTTCTAAACTTTAAAGAACTTTAGAAAGTTATATTTTAAAAACTGCAATCTTTCTGGAATGGAACAATGTATTTTCTTAAGTTATTCATTCAATAAATATTTTCTGAATGCCTGATTTGTGCAAGGTACTATGGTACCTTGTAAGAAGTGATCATGACTTTTTGGGAATCAATTCAGAGTAGGGGAAGATGATATACAAGGTATGATGTGATGGTATTAAAAGAGTTATATGACCGGCAATTTTGTTAGTTGAAGATGCAGTTTACTTTCTTGTTTATGGTATTTTTTTCATTCAAATTGTATGATTATAGTTTTCCTAAGCTTTTATGCTGAAATTATTTGTAAATGCTCTTTGAAAACTTTCTATCACATTTTTGCAACCTGAGTTTTTAAAGTTTGAACAAGAACTTTATGAAGGTACCATATGAGTGTATCCTCTCCCTCTAGAGGCAGAATAATATTTTTTAAAAAACCAGTCATATAATTTTCATTCAGATTTAATATAATGAGAGTGCTTTCAGTAATTGATTATAAATGGACATCTTTTGGGGGCAGCTAGGTAGCTCAGTGGATTGAGAGCCAGACCTAGAGACAGGAGGTGTCCTGGGTTCAAATTTGATCTCAGACACTGCCTCGCTGCGTGACCCTGGGCAAGTCACTTAACCCCCATTGCCTAGCCCTTACCACTCTTCTGCCTTGGAGCCAATACACATTATTGATTCCAAGATAGAAGGTAATAAGGGCCCTCCCTCCCTCCCAAATCAATCAATCAATAAATGGACATCTTTTACTCAAACAAAAAACTAAGTATATTTGAAGTACTTAATGGATTTGTGATGTCATCAATGTGGTTGTTCCTCCATGATATAGATTGCCTTCCTACTCTGTCCATCTATGCTACCCTTTCCATGTCCTTTCATAAGAATTAACTAATGTGCTGAACAGCTTGCTCAATTTCTTTTGACATTATGACAGTTACAATGGAGCACAAAGGCTGCTTTGGTTATCACTAATTTTTACCATGTGGCCAGCCTATTCTTTTTTCAGTTATGTTTCTTTGATGACGCTCTTTATTATGGTCCTTCTTTGTAGTTCTTATTTTGATAAGGATTGCAACTTGCTTATGACTATCATATTCCTGCCCATTTCCCTCTAATTGATACTTATTTTTCTTTGAAGACTATAGTGTCTTATGACTTGTAGCAATAACATTAGTAGAATGTGGTTTTTAAAAAGATAGTTTTCTGTTTCAGGGAGAAGTTTGGGGTTGTTGAAGAAATTTTGCATTTTCCGTAGGCAATCTACCCTCCTCTCTTAATTTTAAATTTTGGACCCAATTCATCTGTTTGCAATGTCTACAGTGTGTGTATGTATCCTCAATGATGGATGATCTCTGTGGGTTGTCCATTTAACTATGTATATCTAAACAAAAGACAGTCTTCATGTATTTGTTTTTTTATTCTGTGTAGATGATTAGACCATTCTCCCCCTTTTTTTAAAACCCTTACTTTCCCATCTTAGATTCAAAACTAAGTATTGGTTTTGATGCAGAAGAGTGGTAAGGGCTAGGCAAAGGGGTATTAAATCACATAGCTAGGAAGTGACCACCTAGCTTAGAACATGTTCCGTTGAAGAAGAAGGCCTTCTCAGCTGATATATTGTAGTATACCTTATTGTTACTGTCACATAATTGATATAAAATGTAGTGAACACACAATCTTACTCTGTTTTGTTGGTTGATTATAAAAAGACTTGATTCTTTGGAGGGAGATATGCCACCTTAAGATCTCTCAATAAAGTCTCCCAGCAAAGATAATCTTGTTTGCCATTCTAATGATTAATAGGAGACAAGCTCACCAAAGAATAATAGTCTGTTATGGAAAAATGCTACCAGTAATAGTAAATAATTATAATTAACATTTATGTAGTCATCTAAGGTTTATGTAATTCTTTTCAAATAATATCTCATTTGATCCTTAAAACTGCTTTTAAGTTAGGGGCTGTTGTTATCCCATTTTATAGACGAGGAAGAGGAAGTAAACAGAAATAACTTCTTACTTACCTAGGGCCACACAGCTAGTGTCAGCCAGGATTTCAACTCGGGTTCCTGACTCCCTGTCCAGTGTGTCTATTCACTGTTCCATATAAGTTGTCTGCTGGAAATCCTGTACTCAGTTGAAGAGGGATTTCCTATCATTGACAAGATTGTCATTGCATTTCTATTGGTTAGTTGTTGATGCTCAAGTAGTTTATAAAATCCTTGACCTGAACATATAAAACTATTACTCCAATTTTAGGGTAGGATGAATGAATTTGTTGTTCAGGTAAGGTTTTGTACCTCATGTGCCAGACTAATTAATTAACTTTGCAATTCTTCCTTAGTTTTAATTTCTTTGCTAGTTTTTTCTTCTAGAGCTCTCATTTAATTAATAGAAACATTTAAAATCTTGCTTCATCTTTCCTAGGAATTCAAATCGAATTTGTACTCAAGCTATGTTTTTCTTGGAGATCTTGGTTCTTTATATTTTGGAGTTAGTGTTTTGAGTGTCCTTGTCACCATAATGCTTTTCATGGTAGAATCCACCCCCAGTCCCCAACCAATTCTTCCAGCTTTTGGACTTCATACTTGATGTTAGAGCCTCTCTTTTGGTATGTTATACATTTATGGAGGGAAAGTTTGGGATGGTTTTGTTGCTGTTTTCTGGGGGTATTGAGTATTGTGGTTTTTCTTGACTCTTGGACAATTTAGGCTGGGGCCTACAAGCTTTCTGTGTTCCCAAAGTGATCTGATCTAGGGCAAAATCTGGTTGCTGCCCTCCTAATCTGAACTCTGCAAGTTCCTAATCTTAGTTTGGGTATGACTAATAGTGGAATCTACCAGATTTGTTCTTTATCAGCCATCTGGGAAGCTATCCTGATTTAGCACAATAGAACTGCAGATCTTTCTTTGGTCTGAGATTATTATTCTGAAAGCTTCAAACTGGACTAGAAGTTGGAACTGAAAATCCTGCCCTCTTTCCAGGGTCTGAGCCAGTCCAGTTTGTTTTCTAAAGCCTGCAGTTCTTTATCACTAAATATCACACCTTAGTGAAGATTCCCTCTCTCAGTCTTCTTTGGATCTTTGATTTGGGAAGGTTGAGGGTGACAGAGCTTCCATTTGGCACTGGTTCCTGCATCTGCAGAAGTTCACACAGTGCCCTTGTATGGATCTCAAACTTTGTCTTACCCTGGTGCACAACCTCTCCCAGTACTGGAATATTCCATGGACACATTTGTGACCAGATCTCATCCCCTATGTGAGCAGACCTCTCTGTTTCCCCATGACAATTAGAGCTATAAAAGTGACTCCTTGGTTTTTTTTCCTTAAAATTTTCTATCAGAATTCAATCAGATATATTTTCTAGGAATGTTTGGAAGAGTTTTTGGTTTAGAGTTTGCTGTACTTCCTCCTCCTCTGCCATTTTGGCTCTTTGGTGAGGTGAAGAAGAAAAAGTTTAATGGAAAAAAGTGGCCTTTGATCTAGAATTTGAAGACCTTTTCATAAGCTTCTGCAAAGGAGTAGAGGAAGTAAGAAGATAGGAGCATGGAAGCATAGGATTTATACATTGGAAAATATGACTGGAAAAAGTATAAAGTATTTAATGTGTGTTAGCCACTGTAAATGCAAAGAAAGGAAAAAAGTCCCTATTTTCAATGTGCTTAAAGGAGCTCACATCATTTTTGAAAAATTTTAATGGATATTTTGTTTTGTATGATATCTAAATTTCCCACTGTTTCTCCCTCCTTATCTCAGAGAATGAGCCCTTATATTTGAAAACTACTAAAATTTGTCTCTCTTGTCCCCTGAACCCTTACATTGAGCATATTCTAAAAAAAAAAAAACTTGAAGACTTCAATATATACTGTAGGTGCAAAAAACCTCTCCCAAATTGGGCATGTTGAAAAATATTTGTACTGCCATTTAAAAGTCCATCAATCCTTTGACAAGAAGTGAGTGACATGCTTTGTCTTCACTCTTAATTGAACTTGTGGACGCAGTCACAGTTCCACTTAATATAGTACATTAGGATAACATTTTCCCACCATCCTTCAACATTGTCATTACCCTTTTTTGGCATCTTTGCCAGTCTGATAGGCATGAGATGTGGAACCTTATATTTGCTTTAATTTGCATTTCTTTGGGAGTGATTTAGAACATTTCTTCATGTGGCTGTTGATAACTTGCTTTTTTTTTCCCCCTTTGAAAACAACCCTTTTATCTTTTGACTATCAACTGGGGAATGGCACTTAGTTTAAAATTTTTAATCAGTTCCTTATGTACCTTGGAAATAAGATCTTTTTTCACAAGAACTTACTAGAAAAATTTTTCAGTTACCTGTTTCTCTTCTAATTTTTACTACATTAGATTTATGTTTATGCAAAACCTTTTAAGTTTTACATAATCAAAATTGTCTATATTATCTTGTGTGAACCTTTTTATCTAATGTTTAGACATGTACTCTTTCCATCTGTATAAATGTGAAAGGTAATATATTCCTTGCTCCTCTAATTTGCTTATGATGTGACTATTGTTATCTTAGTTGTGTGTCTACTTGGACCTTATTTTGGGATGTGGTATGAGGTGTTGGTCTAAACCTACTTTCTGCCAAACTGCCTTCTAGTTTCCCCAGCAGTTTTTGACATATAGTGAATCCTTTCAGTAGCTAGTGTCTTTGGATTTATCAAAACTTAACTGCTTTTTTTTTTCTTTATGTTATATCTAGTGATTGACTCCCCTATCCTCTCTGAAAAATCCATACCAAATTTTTTAATGATATCTACTTTTATAATACAGTTTGAGTTCCGATACTGAAAGATCCATTTCTTTCCCATTATTTTCATTATTAATCTTGTTCTTCTATATATGAATTTTGTTTTTATTTTTCTAGCTTTATAACATCTTCCTTTGGTAGTTTTATTGGCATATTGGAATAAATAATTTGGATAATATCATCTTTTTTATTATATTAACATGACTTAACCATTAGCATTTAATATTTCTCCACTAATTTAGGTCTGTCTTTTATTTCTGCAAAGTGTTTTAGAGTTGGAATCATGGGTGAATCTTGCAAGATGGACTTTACAGTATTATATAGCTTTTGTAGTTACTTTGAATGAATTTTCTTTCTAACTCTTCCTGCTAGGTTTTGCTAATAATCTACAGAAAGGCTGATTGATGAAGGAGATTTATCTGATAGCCTTGAACTTTGCTGAAATTATTATTTCAATTTTTAGTTGACTCCACTGTTTGCTTAAGTAACTCATTTTCATTTAAGTAGTTTACTTTTTTCCAATTTCATGTGAAAACAACTTTTGTCCTTTTTTTTTTAAATCCTGAGTTCTGAGTTTACGTTCTTATTAATTTTGAGTCCTGTAATTTTGAGGCAGTTTTTAAAGATAGGTTTGGAAGGATTGTCAGAGCGGTTTAGGCTTTCACTGTGACTAAGATGCCATCTATCAAGATCTCCCCACCATCCTTATTGAGAAGGCAAACAATTTGATCCATGTACAGTCTTGTAAAACACATTTCCTTAGTCTTGTTGTTAAAGAAAACATAGCATTTTTTAAAAAGCAAGAAAAATAAGGTTTAAAAAATTATACTTAGATCCTCTTCTGTTATTTCTCTGGAGATGAATAGCATTTTTCTTTAGAAATCTTCTGGAATTGTCTTGTATCATTGTATTGACGAGAGCAGCTAAGCCATTCTCAGTTGATTATCATACAATATTGCTGTTATTGCGTACAATGTTCTCCTGATTTTGCTCACTCCACTCTGTATTAGTTCATGTAAGTCTTACCAGATTTTTTTTTAATGCATCCTACTTGTCAGTTCTTATATAGCACAATAATAGTCAATCGAAATCATATATCTCAACTTGTTTGGGCATTCCTCAATTGATGGGCATTACTTCAATTTCCAACTCTTTGCCACTACAAAAAGAGCTGTTAGAAATAAAAGTCTTTTTCCTTGGATCTTTTTGGCATGCAGACATAGTTGTGATATTATTGGATTGAAGGGTATATATATATATATATTATCATAGGTCTTTGGGCATAATTCTAAATTGTTTTCTAGAGAGGTTGAAGCAGTTCATAATAACTCCACCAGTTGTGCATTATTGTCCCAATTTTTTTTATCTCCTCTCTAACATTTATCATGTACCTTTTTTGTCATATTAACAAATTTGATAGGTATGAGGTAAGGTAGTACATCAGAGTGTTTTCATTTGTATTTCTCTAATCCTGATTTATAACATTTCTTCCTATCACTATAGATGGCTTTGATTTATTTTTCTGAAAATTATAGTTCAGTGGATAAAGAGCAAGGCCTGGAATTAGTAGGTCTTGTTCATATCATTTGACTATTTATCAATTGGAGAATGCTCTCTCTTCTCTTTCTACTTTACTCTTAGGTTCTAGGATATCTGGGCAGTTTTCCTTGAAGTTTCTTGAAAGATGATGTCTACCCTCTTTTTTTTGATCATGGATTTAAGGTAGTCCAATAATTCTTAAATTATTCTCCTAGATCTATTTTCTAGGTTTCTATTGTTTTCCCAATAAGATATTTCATATTTTCTTCTATTTTTTTCACCACTCTTGATTTTGTTTATTTCTTGATGTCTAATGGAGCCATTAGCTTCCACTTGCCCAGTTCTAATTTTTTTGTACTTCCTTTTCCATTTGGCCAATTGAGCTTTTTAAGAAATTCTTTTTTTTAGGGAATTTTTTTTACTTTTTCCAAGTGGCTAATTTTGTTTTTGAGGGAATTCCTTTCTTCCATGGATTTTTGTACCTCTTTTATCATTTGGCCTATTCTGTTTTAAGATGATATTTTCTTCAGTATTTTTTAATACCTCTTTTACCAAGCCGTTGACTCTTTTTTCATGCTTTTCTTGCATCACTTTTATTTCTTTTCTCAATTTTTTCTCTTTCTCTTATTTGATTTTTAAAAATCCCTTTTTAGGTTTTCTTTTAATTATTTTTGAGCCTGAGATCAATTTCATATTTTTTCCTCAAGACTTCACATGTAGCTGTTTTGACAGTGTTGTCTTCTGGGTTTGTGTTTTGATCTTCCTGTCATGATAGTAAATTAAAAAAAAAAAAAGACCTTTTCTTCTATTTTATTATTAGTTCTTTTCCCTCTTCTTTTTTTAATCTTCTCTTCTGTCTTGGAATTGATTCTAAGTATCAGTTCCAAGACAGAAGAGCAATTGGGGCTAGGCAATTGAAGTTAAGTGACTTGCACAGGGTCACACAGCAAGGAAGTGTCTGAGGTCAGATTTGAGCCTAGGTCCTCTTTTTAAGGTGGCAAAAACTCAAACAGAATTCAGTGATGCAGTAACAAACGGAAACAAAAGCACTAGCAAAACGGCAGTGTAAATCAGAAGAACACTAGAACAATAAAATGACCAAGAAACTTTGCCCAGGAAAAGAGGTGTGAAAGAGCAACATCTTCCTTTGAAGAGGCAGAGAAACTATGGGCATGAAATTTCCATTATACTGTCAGGTTTTATTTTAAGATAAGATCAGGTCCCAGATTTCAGCCCAGCTTGGTCCACTTCATGCTGCACTGCCACTTGCCAAACACCAACCCAGGGAGGCAGTTGTTCAAGAGAGGAACTAAAAAAAAAAAGTCTTGCTCCTTCCCGAGTTTGTCTTTTAAACCCCACTGGTTCCTCCCTCTATGGCAGGGGTTGGAAACGTATCTTTTGAGGGCCAGATATGGCTCTTTCTGCAGGAGCCATAAAGTCCATTTTTTTTTTCAGGCGCTGTTATAGGAGCGGCACTGTGAGTACTGTACAGCTCTCACAAAATTACATTTTAAAAAATGTGGTGTTTATGGCTCTCACGGTCAAAAAGGTTGCCAACCCCTGCTCTATGGTGATGTTGTTGATGCTCACACTGATGGCAGGAGACACCAGCATATGACACATTATTCTGTGATACCTATCTTCCCACCTTTGGGATACTTGGGATAGGTCCTTTAAATAATTTACTTAAGGGAGGGATTGGGGGACATGAAACATGTAATATAGGAAAACATTCAAAAAAGCAAATAAATAATTTACTTCATACAATCTTAATATTGAGGTTATATTTGTTTTTTTTTAAGTGGAACTGAATCTCCATTATGTAAAACTTGCTTATTTAGTATACAGTCAATTCAAAGTTACTTTTATTGTCTTTGATTCCTTCTGACCTTCTATTAAGAGACTTTATTTTAAAAAAAAAAATTTTTTTTTAAACCCTTAACTTCTGTGATTGACTTATAGGTGGAAGAGTGGTAAGGGTAGGCAGTGGCGGTCAAGTGACTTGCCCAGGGTCACACAGCTGGGAAGTGTCTGAGGCCAGATTTGAACCTAGGACCTCCCGTCTCTAGGCCTGGCTCTCAATCCACTGAGCTACCCAGCTGCCCCTATTAGGAGACTTTATGATTTTGTAAAAAGGTAATAGGGCCCCTGAGTAGTTAGAATGGAAAAGGGTAGATGGATATGAAGACTGACCAAGATAACATGCGGAGAACCTGGCAACTAATTAGATATAGGTGGAGAGAGGAGACAAAGAGAGTCAAAGGTAATTCTAGAATTTCTGACCCTTGGTGGATAGGATGGTTGGTATCATCATCAAAACTGGAGAGTCAGATTTTTTGGAAGAGGTAGAATGTAGTTTTTTAAAAAAACCTTACCTTCTGTCTTAGAATTGATACTGAGTATTAGTTTCAAGGTAGAAGAGTAACTTACTTAAGGACTAGGCAACTGGGGTTAAGAGATTTGCCCAGGGTCACACAGCTAGGAAGTGTCTGAGGTCTGATTTGAACCTAGGACCTCCCAACTGTAGGCCTGGGACTCTATACATTGTGCTACTTAACTGGACCTGAATGCAGTTTGAGGTAAGACATCCAGGTGGAGAGAACAAGCTGTTGGAAATATGGGACTGGATCTTTGGTGCAGAGTTTCCAGAAATTTAGATTTGGAGAGGACCTTTATTGTCCAATATCTACCCTAAAAAGAATTCCTTCCCTGACAGGTGGTTATCTCATCTTGGTTAGAAAGAGAATTCATTACCTAATCATTAGGAAGTGTTCCTTTGTACAATTTCTACATTTTGTTCCTAATTCTGAGTTCTGGGTCCAAACAGAACTAGCTGAATTCATTTCTCTTTTACATATTTGAAGGTAGCTATCTTTTCTCTCAGAGGACATCTCTTTTCCAGGTTAAATAACACCAATTTCAGCCAACAAAACACCAACAAAAGAGTGTTTCTACGTATATAGCAGACTACAAAAAGAGGATTATATTTGAAACTATGAATCTCCATTTCATGCCATTTGCTTTACTTTAAAGACTGCCCTGAGGATACTAATGCATTGCTGGTGGAGTTGTGAACTGATCCAACCATTTTGGAGGCCAATTTGGAATTATGTTCAAAGGGCTATAAAACAATGCTTACCCATTGATTTAGTAATACCACTACTAGATGTGTATCACAAAGAGATTTGAAAAAAGAAGGAAAGGACTTTGTAAAACAACATTCATGTTTTCGTGGCTTGGAAATTGAAGGAATGTCTATCAGTTGGGGAATGGCTGAACATTGTGGTATATGTTGGTGATGGAATACTATTGTACTTTAAGAAATGATGAATAGGATGATTTCTGGGAGAGCTGAAAAGACCTATATGAACTGATACAGAGTGAAATAAATGAACCAGGAGAACACTGTACACAGTAACAGCATTATTGTGAAATGATCAACTGTAAAAGATGTAGCTGCTCTTAGCAGTATAATGATCTGGAATAATTCTGAGAGATTTGTGACTAAGAATTCTATCTACCTCCAAAGATTGTTGGAGTCTGAATGTAGATCAAATGGTATGATTTTTAAAATTTTCGTTTATTTGGGTTTTTGTTTTATTTGAATATTGTCTTACTACAATGAACAATATGGAAGTATGTTTTGTGTGATAATACATGTATGACCCATATAAAATTCTTTATTAGCTCCAGCAAGGGAGAGAAGATATCTCGGAAGGAGAAAATTTGTATCATATAACTTCAGAAAACTTAACTTACTACATGTAATTGGTAAAATAAAACATCCTTACAAAAAATAAATGAAAACTGCCCTGAGGGGGCAGCTAGGGTAGCTCAGTAGATTGAGAACCAGAATTAGAGGTCCTGGGTTCAAATTTAGCCTCAGATACTTTCCAGCTGTGTGATCCTGGGCAAATTACTTAACCCCTATTGCCTAGATCTTGCCACTCTTCTGCCTTGGAACCAATAGTGCATAGCAAGGTAAGGGTTTTTAAAAAATTGCCTTGGGATTCTGGACTTTCTTTTAAATTTTTATGCATTTAAAGACATGTTTCAGTAGCTTTCTTACTTTGACATCACTATTGCTATACCATTTCTCTTTCAATCCTGCCTTTAATTTAAAAAAAAACCAGAGAGGAAAATGTAGTAAATATCAAGCAAAATTAATTCATATAGCCATAATCGCCAGATAGCTATGTCTCTCTTTGCATTTTGAGTGGATGACACATATGTCATCATATGTACTTTGGAAACATAGTTGGTAATTTCAGTGATTCTTAAATCCTTCAAAGTTGCTTTTCTTTATAATGTTGTTTTGTGTATTAGCTTTTTATGTTGGGTCCATTGCTTTTTGTTGTACAAAAGCTAAAAAATACTCAGGCTCATTTTTATCTCCTGTCACTTTTAAAACATTATGATATAATTTAATAATTTATCCTCTTTTTACAATTGTTTAAGTTGTAATTAGGAATTCAGAGTTCAGGATTTTTTCCCCTAGAAGTTTAGCAGTGAGAAAGAGAAGGCTGCAAAGAGGAATTTCAAAATTTAGAATCTCAGCACTTGAAAGGCAAAGGATAAGATGAAGTAAAATAGATTAGTAGAAGAACAGGAGTTGGATAATTAAAACAAGCATAAAAAAAGGTTATTTGAAGGAGATCAGCTGGATCTTGAAAAATCCAAAGATAATATTGTGTGGAATGAAGAATAGTGAATCTTAGGTACCAGAATGATTCTGAAAGAGGTCTATCTCATTTAGGAGCTAGGGGAGATGACTAGAGCAAGGATTGGGAAGAAATAAGTAATAAAAAGAAATCAGTTAAAGTTGATTTTGTTTGCACCAAGAGGGATGGAGGACTTTGTTTTTATTGATAAAAATCTTATGCTTTCATTATGTATGTTCTTTAGTGATCCTTGGAAAGATGTATTTTAGTAACCTGATATATCATTTCTATAATTTTAATGAAAACCAGAGGTTGGATAGTATTGAAAAAGAAAGAAACTTGGGTATGTTGTGAATGGTGCAGGCTTTGAAGCTAGAAAGATGGGACTTCAAGTCTCTCCTCTTGACTCAGACTGGCAATGTGACCTTGGGAGAAAATCACAACTCTAAGTACCCTCGACTATTCACTAAAACCCTCACTTGCTGAAAAGGTGTGTTAATTCAGTATGAGTAACCTGTGTGCTTCTAGGCATGGGAGAGACAAAGGATCTCTAGTTGTCACCAGAATCTCAAGTAAAATTTTAAGATGGCCCGATGTAGTGGTTAGAGCACAAATCTAGGGAATAGGAGATCTAACTTTTGAATTCTATTTGAGACATTGATTACCTGTGATCATGGAGTAATAAAAATTTATTACCCATCTCACAAGAACTTTGGAAAAGCATTGTATAAAATCTGTTGTTACACGTGCAGAATTTGTCCTAAGCTCCAGGTGTTGCCTTCTGAACTCCCTCTCCATTCTGTTTTCTTCCGATAAAACTACCCCAATTATTATATATCATATTATAGTGAAGTATAAGGTAAGTGGTCTAGTGGATAGAAAACTGGTCTTGGAGAAAAGATTTGAGTTCAAATCTTACTATATAGACTTTATTAGCTTGGGCTTCTGGAGAAGTCATAGCCTCACTTTTCTCATTTGTAAAATGAGTTTAATAATAGCATCTACCTCCCTGAGTTTTTGTGACAATCGAATGCAATAACCTGTGCTTTAGAATTGCTAAGTATTAATAATCTAAATTCTAGTCTCAGTGAATTGGTAAAGTAATTCATAGTAAGGTGCTAATGATTGATTAGTTAATCCTGAAGGTATTTACTTAAGAGCAGTTTTTTTTTTTTTGGTAGGGATAAGGCCTGGACTTGTAATAGGGAATTTCCAGATGGCCTTTACCAGTGGAGATATGAAGCTTCTCTACAATTTATAAAAAGATAGTTGCCTATATAAGTGGTGACAAACTTAAATAGAAACTGATTCCCATGGTCTGCAAATAGACTTTGAAAACCTCAAATTAAAATTACCTATGCCTTCTTGCACTTTGACATTTCTCAATTATATTTTAATTCAGTTCTAGTTGTACTTTTTTTATTTTGCAGTTTTGAGTTTTGCAGGCTTCCAGTTTGATACTTCTGGCCTAGAGCATTGTCAGATTAAGCTGCTTGTTCAGGGGTTACCAGTATGTGTAAAAGATGGAACTTAACAGAATCCTCCTTGAACCCAAGATTATCTATCTGATCTGAATATGTGAGAAGAGAATATTGTCAGTAATTTTGTGGAAATTGGGATCTTGCACCTATCTATCTGAACTATGATCTTTCAATGACAAATTTCTCTAAGGCATAGTATCTGATTTTGTGCCTTATCTTCCTTAACCACTTGTAACTTGCTCCCAGCTCCAATTTAATCACTATTTTATGTAGGTCCTGTAAAGTTGAAAATACCTTGTACTCCCTTTAAAACTACATTACCCATAATTCTTTAAGCCTTTTCCTATTGGTTGTGAGTTAAAACTACATTACCCAAACTCCTTTTCACCATACCCATAAGGCCTTTAGCCTTTTCCTATTGGTTGTGGGTTTCGCCAGGGTGTTTTTGATATGGTTATGGTGGGCATGTTGTCAGGGTTTTTTTTGGGGAGAGAAGGCGCCGTGGTGAAGGGTGAGTGAGGTTCTTCCCCAGGGCTTTTTAAATAAAATCCTTATAAATATCATACTTTGGAGGCATTGAATATTAATTTCAATCTTTACAGTCCTCTTGATTTCCTAGTTTCAAAATTTCCTCAGTCCTTTTTTCAGTGATTTCTCTGCAGTTTTGGATATGTTAATATTAGACCATTATGGTTTTTTTTTTTTAAACTCTTCAATTCTATGGTTTGTATGGCATTACAGTATACTGATTATTCGCCTACCTTTTTATTAACTCTTTAGTCTTACTATTTCCTCTACCTTGCTAAAAGTTCTCATTAGAAATTTTATCCTTCTCATGACGTAAAAAGTCTTATAAAATAGTTTGACCCTAGTTTCCTCTCTCACATTCTAATCTTGCACATCTAGCTTGTTGAATATTTTCACTTAAATATCTCCCAGATCCTAAAATGTATTGTGTTTAAGGTTGAATTCTATTGTCTTACCAGTTAGTTGTGGGTATTGTGATTGTCCTAGTTATCTTAAGAACAAAATTATGAATCTTTCCTATAATTGCTACACATATTCAGTCAGTTTTCTAGTCCTTTTGATTCTTTGGAAATGTACTTTATACATGTCCTTTTCACTTTTATTGTTATCCTATGCTCTGCATGCCTCCTTATCCCCAGGATAAGTCCTTATATATTTTAGATGTTGTGATTTAATTGTCATATATTAAATTTTTTTATTAATGCTCTTTTTAAAAAGTTTTAGGTAATGACATTTGCTATTATATGAATGAATGAAAAATAATTTTTAAGGGATACTATGTATTTTAGATTTTAAATTTAGGTTTTATGCTAAATATGATAGTTATAAAGTGATATTGTGGTCATCGAATTTAAAATATTTTGGCTTAAGTCAAAATGACTTTTAGCAGCTTTATTTACAAAGAGGTGGAAAGAGTGAAAGTGGAAAAATGTAGCTTATGAAACAGATTTTAACAAGCCTACAAGCCCTTCTTCAGTGAAGTGAGGCTCAGTCCCACAGGGGCTTCCCCATGTCCCTTGACCCCACACAGATTTCCTGGTAATCCTCAGCCAGAAGTCCTGGTGCTGTCTTCAGCCAGAGTTTCACTCACCCAATAAGCCCACACAGGATCCAGAGAAAAGGTCTCCTCCAAACCAAGGGAGAAATCTCCAGAACCAATCTCTCCAAATGCCAGGAAGGGAATGAATGCCAGACCATGTTGGTCTCTTTTTATACCCTTTTTTCTAGGATTCTTCCTGTCACTTCTCCTTCACAGAAACCAATGGTAGTCTTTGAATTTGCCTAGCACTGCCCAAGGGGTGGTGCCAGTGGCCTTTGGTTGTGAATTCTTATACTTAATGGTAAGTAGGGGTACTTAAAGTTCTTGATTGGATTAGCTAAAATAGGCAAGGGGAGAGTTAATCCTGTTTTTACATTATAAAACTGTTAATTGCTGAGAATACAGATAAAAAGTAATATTACCCCTTTTCTCAAGGAATTCACTTTTCTTTTTCTTTCCTAAAATTGTTTATTTTATGACATTCATTAAAAAATTTTGAGTTGCAAATTTTTTCCTTCATTCCTTCCTTCTATTCATCATTAAGTGAGCAATATAATATCAATTACATGTGTGAAATTATGGGAAACATTTCCTTACAGATATATTGAGGGGGGAAAAACCCCAATAAAAGCAAAAAAACAAAATGTAAAAAGTATGCTTCAGTCTGCTCAAAGTTCTGGAGGATAGGATTTTTCATCATGAGACCTTTGAATTGTATTAATTATTGTAACCCCATCTTTCAGTTCATCATCCTATAATATTGCTGTCACTGTATACAATGTTCTCCTGGTTCTGCTTACTTCATTTTTGCATCAGTTTGTATAAGTCTTCCTAGATTTTTCTGAGAGCAGCATCCAGCTAGTCATTTCTTATAGCACAATAGTATTCTTTTTTTTTTTTTAATTTTAATTTAATTTAAATTTTTTAGAAAAAATTTTCCTATGGTTACATGATTCATGTTCTTGTTCTCTCTCCCCCCACCCCTGTAGCTGATGAGCATTTCCACTGGTTTCTTCATGTGTCATCGATCAAGACCTATTTCCATATTATTGATAATTGTTCTAGGATGGTCATTAAGAATCTACATCCCAAATCTGTCCTCATCAACCCATGTGTTCAAGCAGTTGTTTTTCTTCTGTGTTTCCACTCCTGTAGTTCTTCCTCTGAATGTGGGTAGCATTCTTTTCCATAAATCCCTCAGACTTGTCCTGGGTCATTGCGTTGCTGCTAGTAGAGAAGTTCATTACATTTGATTTTACCACAGTGTATCAGTCTCTGTGTACAATGTTCTTCTGGTTCTGCTCCTTTCACTCTGCATCAATTCCTGGAGGTCTTTCCAGTTCATATGGAATTCCTCCAATTTATTATTCCTTTGAGCATAATTGTATTCCATCACCAGCATATACCACAATTTGTTCAGGCATTCCCCAATTAAAGGGCATACCCTCATTTTCCAGTTTTTTTGCCACCACAAAGAGCATAGCTATAAATATTTTTGTACATGTCTTTTTCCCTATGATCTCTTTGGGGTACAAACCCAGCAATGGTATGGCTGGATCAAAGGACAGGAAGTCTTTTATAGCCCTTTGAGCATAGTTCCAAATTGCCATACAGAATGGTTGGATCTATTCACAACTCCACCAGCAATGCATTAATGTCTCAATTTTGCCACATCCCCTCCAACATTCAATACTCTCTCCTGCTGTCATTTTAGCCAATCTGCTAGGTGTGAGGTGATACCTCAGAGTTGTTTTGATTTACATTTCTCTAATTATTAGATATTTAGAACACTTTCTCTTGTGCTTATTTGATAATTTTGATTTCTTTATCTGAAAATTGCCTATCCCTGTCCCTTGCCCATTTATCAATTGGAGAATAGCTTGATTTTTTTTGTACAATTGATTTAGCTCCTTGTATATTTGAGTAATTAGACCTTTGAGTTTCTTGTTATAAACATTTTTTCCCAGTTTGTTTCCCTTCTGATTTTAGTTGCATTGTTTTTATTTGTACAAAACCTTTTTAATTTAATGTAATCAAAATAATTTATTTTACATTTTGTAATTTTTTCTAACTTGCTTGGTTTTAAAATCTTTCCTTTCCCAGAGATCTGACAAGTATACTATTCTGTGTTTGCCTAATTTTCTTATAGTTTCCTTCTTTATATTCAAGACATTCACCCATTCTGAATTTATCTTGGTGTAGGGTGTGTTATAAAAATATGTAAATATGATAATCTGAGTAGGGTCAATGAATGCAATTTGGGTGTGAGGAAGGATAAAGGGGCTATTAGGTGATTGATTTTAAGGTGATTGGAGGAGGAAAGAAGGTAAATGGGAGGGTATATAGGAGGTAAAGGAAATGGGGTTTGTAGGAGAGAACAGCTCAAACAGGTTTATTATCAGAGGCTTGAGACAGAGGATCCAGGGAGGAAATTAGGACCAGTAAGAAATGTTTAGGTTTGACTGGAGGGTTTTTCTTGTTAGTTTCTCAAGTCTCTTGAGGGAGGAGTTGAGAGGGCCCCTCCCTGCCAGTCAAACTGATGGCTGGAGGAAGTCTTGAGGTAGGTACTTCCTGCCAAGATGGATGCCCTCAGTTCTTTCAAGAAATAAAAGAAAAATGATTCCTTCCCCTTGAGTCCTTGTCTTATTTTTGACACAATGATTCACCAGAGGGTTTGAATAGGTAACAAGGGGATTTATTAATACCAGGGTCAGTCAGAAGGGGAGGGATTCAGGATTTTCTAATTGTTGCTAGGGAGAGTGGTGAGGGTGGGGGATGGTTTGCGGAGAGGTGTAGACAGAGAGTCTGGCTCTCCCAGTCAGGAAGATTTGACTGCCTTTTAAGTAAAGTCTCTATCAAATCATTAAAACTAGGGGTAACTTATTTGAGGATACTCTACTAGCCTATAGAAACTAAACCCACAATATCTAATCACCAAGCCCTCCCTTCCACCAGGACCCAAAGGAAATTCAGGGAAGGGGAGGGATGGAGATGGGAGATCAGGGAGAGGTCCAGAGAAATGAGATAGGTCCAAATTTCCCCAAGACAAAATAAGCACAGGCCAAGGCCGAAGTAATTAGGCCGAAGCCAACAGGTTAAACCAAAGCAAAAGCCTCCAGCCACAGCAAAAGCCAGAAGGCAAAAGCCTTGTCAGTTGGAACTTCACCTCTATTTATAGCTTTAAGTTCTAACGGACTTTCCCAAGATTCTAAGATGTTTAACTGACTTTTTGTGACCGTTAGAAATTACAGAAGCAAAAAGTTTCTGTTAGCCACCTTGCATTACAGGTGTGAGATGTTGATCTAAACCTAATCTCTCCCATACTGTTTTCCAATTTTCCCAGCAGTTTTTGTCAAATAGTAGATTTTTGTCCCAAAAGCTGGGATCTTTGGGTTTATCATAGACTGTCTTGCTGACTCCACTTACCCCAAGTCTTCCCTTCTGTCTCTTAGCCAGTACCATATTGTTTTTTTTTTAACATTTATTAATATTCATTTTTAACATGGTTACATGATTCATGCTCCACCTTTCCCCTCCAACCCCCCGCACCCCCCTCCACCCTTGGCCGATGCGCATTTCCACTAGTTTTGTCATGTGTCCTTGATCAAGACCAATTTCCAAATTGTTGGTAGTTGCATTGGTGTGGTAGTTTTGAGTCTACACCCTCAGTCATGTCCACCCCGACCCATGCGTTCAAGCAGTTGTTTTTCTTATATGTTTCCTCTCCTGCAGTCCTTCCTCTGAATGTGGGTAGCGTCTTTACCGTAAATCCCTCAGAATTGTCCTGGGTCATTGTATTGCTGCTGGTACAGAGGTCCATTACATTCAATTTTACCACAGTATATCAGTCTCTGTGTACAATGTTCTTCTGGCTCTGCTCCTTTCGCTCTGCATCAGTTCCCAGAGGTCTCTCCAGTTCGCCTGGAACTTCTCCAGTTTATTATTCCTTTTAGCACAATAGTATTCCATCACCCTCATATACCACAGTTTGTTCAGCCATTCCCCAATTGAAGGACATACCCTCCTTTTCCAATTTGTTGCCACCACAAAAAGCGCAGCTATGAATATTTTCGTACAAGTCTGTTTATCTATGATCTCTTTGGGGTACAAACCCAGCAATGGTATGACTGGATCAAAGGGCAGGCATTCTTTTATAGCCCTTTGAGCGTGATTCCAAATTGCCAGCCAGAATGGCTGGATCAGTTCACAACTCCACCAGCAATGCATTAATGTCCCAATTTTGCCACATCCCCTCCAACATTCATTACTCTCCCCTTCTTTCATTTTAGCCAATCTGCTAGGTGTGAGGTGATACCTCAGAGTTGTTTTGATTTGCATTTCTCTAATTATTAGAGATTTGGAACACTTTCTCATGTGCTTATTGATACTTTTGATTTCTTTACCTGAAAATTGCCTATTCATGTCTCTTGCCCATTTATCAATAGGGGAATGGCTTGATGTTTTATACAATTGCTTTAACTCCTTGTATATTTGA
>NC_058134.1:48123587-48141766 GCF_016433145.1 Gracilinanus agilis
TCTCTCTCTGTCTCTCTCTCTCTCTCTCTCTCTCTCTCTCTCTCTCTCTCTCTCTCTCTCTCCCTGTGTCATGCAGATATGTATTTTTTTGGTTCCTAAATCATTCACCTCTCTGTCATAGGTAACATGGCTTCATATTGATCTGCTAAAATCATGGATAATCATTGGATTGATCTTAGTTCTGACAACTTTCAAAGTTGCTTATATTGTTGTAATAAATTATTCTCTTGGTTCTGTTTATTTCATTCTTTATAAGTCCTTAAAATTATTCATTTTATAATATTGGTATTATAGTATAAATTGTTTAATTCTGCTAACTTCATTCTGCATATGTCTGCATACGTTTTATCATGTCTCTTTGAAGCAATCTATTTCCTTATTTCTTACATCATGGCATTCACATGCATACACCACATGGCTTATTCAGCCATTCCTCGATTTCTAGGCAGGTCTTTAGTTTCCAGTTTCTGGCCACCTAAAAAGAGCTACTATGAATATTTTTGTAAATAAGACCTTTTGGTATTTCTTTGGTCTCCTTTGGGTAAAAATCTATGAATGGTGTACCTGATTCAAGCACATGTGCTGAATTCTTCTGTATTATTTCAAATTGCTCTCCAGATTGGTTGAACCCATCCACAGCTGCCTTAATACCATATCAATGTTCCTGTACCCCAAAGCCCCTCCAAAATATATAACTTTCTCTTTTTTTTAATCCTTACAAATATGATGGATATATAATGCGGAATTTAGTAGTTGCTTTAATTTGTATTTCTCTAACTATTGATGTGGAACATTTTTTTCCTTTGGTTATAGATAGTCTTCAGAACAGTCTGTTCAGATCTTTAGACCATTTATCAATTGGGAATGGTTCTTATTCTTACACATTTGACTCAGATTTTTATATGACTTTGAAAAAAGACGTTTACCAGAGAAACTCCTTGAAAAGATATTTTCAGAGTTCCCCTTTTAATCTTCACCATATTGGATTTATTGGTATGAAATTTTTAATCTTATGTAATTGAAACCATCAATTTTAACTTCTTTTATTTAATCCTCTTAGCCTCTATATCTCTTGTTTGGTTGTTAATTTTTCCTTATGTTGAATTGATAGTAATTTCCCCCATATTCCTCTAATTTGTGTATGATACAATTTTATATATTTTTACCATGATTTTATTTGGAGCTTATCTTGGCTTAAGGTATGAAATGTCAGTCTAAATTTAATTTCTTCCATACTGCTTTCAACTTTCTCAGCAGTTTTTGTCAAATTGTGAGTCTATTCCAGGAGCTAAGGTCTGTGTCTTAATAAACACTGAAATTCTAAGTACATTTTCTTCTGTATGTTTTATAGCTAAAGTGTTCCACTGATCAATCTAGTTCTCTCTGCCTCTCTCTTTTAAAAAATGATTTAACCAATTAAAAATAATTTTGTAGTATATTTTAAATCTGGTTCAACTAAATGCTTTTCATTCTCACATCTTTTCCTTATTTCCCTGGAGATTCTTGATTTTTTTTTTGCCTTGAAATGAATTTTGTTATTATTTTTAGCTAAAGAAAGGAATTCTTTGGTTGGTTGATTGTATGGCATTGAATAACTAAATTAATTTATATTTTGTATATGTAGACTTTCAAGTATTTTTTATATTCCAAAATTTAAATGAGAATTTCTCTAGGTGTTTCTTCTGGTATTATTGATATTATATAGAAATGCTGATGATTTGTGTGGATTTATTTTATATCATGTAAGTTTACTGAAGCTATTGTTTTTAGTTAATTTTATTTGACTCTAGGTTTTTGAAAAAATGCTATTCTATCAGAAAACCAATAATTTTGCTTTCTTTTTTACCTATGCTAATTCCCTGATTTCCTTTTGCTTGTCTTATTATTAAAGCCAAGAACTATGACAAACAGAAATGTTGACAATAGATATCCTTGTTTCACCTTCAATTTTATTGGAAGGGATATTTTATCTCTATTATATATAATAATCACTCGGTTTTAGATAGACATTATTGTTTTAAGGAAAGATAAATTTATTCCTATATTTCCTAGTTTTTTAAAAGCAAAAATAGGTGGCATATATTGTGAAAAGTTTTTTGCCTATATTGATACAGTTATATAATTTTAATTATTTTATCATTAATAGAATTAGTCTTAGAGTTTAAATTAATCCAACCCAACACTCTTGGCAGAAAATTCACCTGGTCACAGTATACAAACTATTTGACACTTCATTTTAATCTCTTTGGTATTATTTTATTGATACTTTTTGCATTAATGTTCATTAGAGATGTAGACATTAAGTTTTTTTGCTTTTATTTTGATTCTCTGTGGTTTATGTAGCAAGACATGTATGTTATAAAATAATTTTGATATATCATGATTTTTGCAGACATTTATATTGCAATATATTTTTGCAAATTTAAAATTAGAAATCATTTTCCTTTATATTCATCATAAAATTCACTTGTTAATCCACCTGGTTTTTAGGATTTTGTCTTCAGAAATTCATTTATTTACTTTATAATTTCATAATTATCTTATAAATTTGTTCCTCTGAAATTGGATTATTTATATAATGTTTTATGTTCTGTTCATCTGAATGTGTTGAAATTTTAAAATATTCATATATTTCATTTAAGTTTTTTTTGTCAAATAGTTTCTAATAATATCCTTTTTTCTTGTCATTAATTCTTTTTAAAAAATTTTTATACTGGTAATTTGATTTTCTTCTTTCTTCCCTTTAATCAAATTAGCTAATGATTTATTTATTTTGTTGTTTTCTAAAACAGCTTTCTGCTATTTTCATTTATTTTCCTAATTTATTGATCTGATTCTCATTTTTTTGTTACTGAGAGTGTTTAGAGAGGTAAGATTTCCTCAAAGGACTAGTTTAGTTGCATTCCTAAAATTTTGAAATGTCTCACTCTTTTCATTATTTTAAATAAGATTATCTATTATTACTTTGATTTGTTCATTAGTCCACCAATTTTTTAGGAGTAAGTTATTTAGGCTTCAGCTGATTTAAAATACTTTAAAAAAAGAGACTATTTAACATAGTTCTATGTAAGTAAAAGGATGTGCTATATTTTTGATAAGTAAAGGATGTGGTATATTTCTACTTTTCTTCATTTGTTTGTGAGGTTTTTATGCCCTAAGAAATGATCAATCTTTGTAAACCTGCCATTCACAGGTGAAAAATATATAATCTCCTTACTATTTTCATTCAATAATTTTAAGAGATCTTTCATTTTTCTAAAATTCTATTCATGTCCTTAACTTCTTGCTTGCTTATTTTTTTGGGTTTAATTTATCTAGAATTGGTAGGGATACTTTGAGGCCCGCCAACATTATAATTTTGGTGTCTATTTTTCTTATAATTTTTCCTTGAAATGTCTAGAATTTATGCTATTTAGTGCTATTTAATTTTATTAAACATTGAAATTAATATTTTTCTTACTTTTTAGTAAAATTTAACTTCCTTTTTAAATTTAATTGCCTCTCTTTGTAGTTACCTTCTTTAAATTTATTATTGTTACTCTATCCCTGCTTTTGTGTGTGTGTGTGTGTGTGTGTGTGTGTGTGTGTGTTCAGCTGAGGCATAATAGTTTTTGCTCCATTCATTATTTTAACTCTGTATCAGTCTTTATGTTTCAAGTGTTTTTCTTGTAAACAACATGTTGTTGGATTTTGCTCTGAAATACATTCTGCTAAGCTTTTCTTCTTTATACGTTATTTCCATTCACTTTCAGGTCATGTATGTATCTTCTCTCTATATTCCTCATTTACTGTTTATTACAAGTTGTTTCCCTTTCTCTCTTCTCCTTTTAATCTTCTTTTCACTATTACATCTCTAAGCTTAGAGTTTTTTATGCTTATGACTAATCAATCACTCCTTGAATCTTTACCCTTTCCCTCTTTCTGGTCTTATTTGTGTCTCTTTTTGAGTCCAATATATTCTTATACCTAACTGTGTTGGTATATTTTGCCCTCTTTTGACTTGTATAAATGAAAGTGAAATTTAAATTTAAACTCCTATCCTTTTTGTGTTTTTATATAATTTTACTTGAGCAATCCTAATATGAATGTTAAATGTTTCCCCTCTTTCCTTCCATCTCCCCCAATTTATCATTTTCCTTTCTATTTTTTCTTATAATATCTTCAAAAGAGAATAAAACAATAGCTATTATGGCTCAGTTGACCACTTCTATAGCCTCTTGTGACATTAATATCCTGAGTGAATACTTTTAACATCTTTCTCTCCATCCACTGGAATGTAAATAGGTCATCCTTATAAAATCTTTTCTGATTGATTTTTCACTTGTTTCTCATATTTATATTTTAAGGTTTCTTTTCATCTCTGCTTTTTTTTAATAAGAGTGTTATTTTATTTTTTATCAAAGGCCCATTTTTTTTCCTTTTAGGATAATACTCAGGTTTTCTTGGTAAATTATTTTTTATTGTCTACCTTTGTGTTTTGTTTGTTGGAATTTCTCATTCCACATTCTTCACTACCTTAAGTGATAGCTGCTACATCTTATATGATCGTGGTTGTGGTTCCTCAAGTTTGAATTCTATTTTTTTCTATCTGTTTGTGGTATTTTTTTCTTTTATCTGAAATCTTTGAATTTTGGCAATGCCATTCCTGCTCTTTTTCATTTTGGAGCTTTTTTTCAAGAGATAGATTTTTAAAATGTCCTATTTCCTCCTTGTTACAATAAGACAATGGAATTTTCTTGAATGATTTCTTGAAATACAAAATATAGGTTCTTTTTTGATTTATGAATTTCAGATCATCCTCTGATTCTTATTATGTCTCCTTGATTTGTTTCCCAAGTCAGTTATTTTTCTGAGATGTAGCTGACCTTTTCTTTTCTAATTCTTTTGACTTTGTTGAAAGAATTTTTGCTGCCTTTTGGAGTCATTAATTTCTATTTGATATTTCTTCAAATTTGCAAAGGCTGTTTTGCATATTATGTACCGTTATAGCAACTGAGGACTACAAAATAAACACAATTTTGGGACCATCTTTGTATTTATTGCATTAAATTCTTCTTACATAATAGTCCTGGTCTGCTGGTTGGTAGCTGTTAATGTCTCACATATTGCATTCCGTATAATGAAAAAAAGAGGCAGCTTGTTGTCTCAGTGGATAGACTTCTTGTCCTTGAATTAGGAAGACTTCAGTACAAATATGGCCTTAGACACTTACTGTGTGACCTGGGCAAATCACTTAACCTTGCTTGTCTTAATCCATTGGAGAAAGAAATGGTAAAACATTCCAGTATCTTTGCCAAGAAAACCTCCATAGTCCATGGAATCACAAAGAGTGAGATACAACTGAACGACTATTAATAACAAGAAAATATTGCAGTTATTTACCTAATTACATTTTTTTACCTAATTACATTTTTTTTGCATACAATGTTAATTTGTTCACTAAGTGATGATACCATTTGGACTGTTTTCATTTTTTGTCTTTACTGTTCATTGTTGTTTTTAGAAGTGTTTACAAATCAACAATGGATGTTAAATAAGTGTTAATTTGTTAATTTACATAATGTACTTTTTGTTGTATTATACTTAATGGTAGTTACATTTACAACATTTGAGGATTTTTCCTTGTAGAATTTTTCCTTGTAGAGTTGTTACTTTCACAGGGTAGAAGAGACTATACTTACATATCTAAAGTTCAGTGTATCTAGAATTCATTATTCTATTAAGAAAAGAAAACTACATAACCAATTCTTTAAGATGCCTTGCTGACTTTTAAAGATTCTGCCTTCCTTTTCTAAGGGCTCACCAACTGTCCCTTTAATAATGAGTACTAGAATTTTGTCAGTAACATAAGTAAAGAAAATTCATCTTTGATACCCATGTTTGGCTGAGTCTTCTTAACTTTCAGCTAGTTTCCTCTCTAACCCTATTTCTCACACCAAAATGTCTCCCACTTTCAACTGAACCATTCTGTCCTTGACTATGTTATTAACATCCTCTCCTAATTTGCCACTTCCTAGTTTGCCACTTATATTTTAGTCAATCATTTTCATAGTTTAGAAATGATAAATTAGGCTACATTTACATTGATGAGTATCTATTTCAAAGATGACTGAAAGATTTACTTCATTGTTCCTAGTTGGGTTCGCTCACCATACATAAATATAGCCTGGGTATTGGGACTTAAAGTGGGCAAAGGAGAGAAATATTACCATGTATTTGATTTGAAAAAATATCAGCACTTTTCCAAATCATAGACCATGACTTTATATCTTTTAATAAACCATTTCTAAGCCCAATCATACCACTGAAAAGAAATATGTAATAAAAGGTTGCCTTTTTATTGCTTCCCATTTTTATCTCATTACTATGACAAAAAGTATATTAGTGTCTGAACATCTCATCAGTTCTGAAAATTGTAGCTGTAGGCAGTTCATAAAATGAAAATTGGTAACTAGTGGATTCCTTATTTGCATGTAAACTATATATACAATTGTTTGATTTGCATTGATTTTGCACATATCACAGCTAAATAATATATGCATTATATTATTGTGGGGAGGAATTATTGTACTTGATTACTCACAAGTTTATTGTTGTTTCTTCATGCAATAAGTAGAGAATTTGCATTTATAAGCCCACCCCAACTTCATTTGAGGTATGTGTTAATGGTTAATGGGACAACTATTGAATCTAGATTTTAATTTATGGTGTGGTTTTATGTTAACACAATTCAGAATATGGACTATAATGTACTCCAGGAGAATGCAAGTTTCTTGAGGGCAAGGATTACTTTGTCTTTGTCTTAGTAAGCCTAGATTCTAGCAGATGAGAGACACAATGAATGCTTGTTGTATGGTTTTTGGTTAAATTGCATGGAGGCAGAACAATTGTTATGAATCAAAATTAATTAAAACGAATCTTGGAGACTTTATACTAAATTACAAGTATTTATTAGTAAAGAGAAAGAAGTAGAGAAAGAAGAAAATTATACCAGCCTAACTTCCCAATGTCTCCTGCCATGTTACTTCTGCTTCATCAGGTCCTAGATTCCTTTTTTTTAAACATTTATTAATATTCATTTTTAACATGGTTACATGATTCATGCTCCTACTTTACCCTTCACCCCCTGCACTCCCCCCACCCATGGCCGATGCACATTTCCACTAGTTCTGTCATGTGTCCTTGATCAAGAGCAATTTCCAAATTGTTGATAATTGCATTGGTGTGGTAGTTTTGAGTCCACACCCTCAATCATGTCCACCCCGACCCATGCATTCAAGCAGTTGTTTTTCTTATATGTTTCCTCTCCTGTAGTCCTTCCTCTGAATGTGGGTAGCATCTTTACCATAAATCCCTCAGAATTGTCCTGGGTCATTGTATTGCTGCTGGTACAGAGGTCCATTACATTCAATTTTTTTTAAACATTTAATAATATTTATTTTTTAGAAAAGTTAACATGGTTACATGATTCATGCTTTTACTTTCCCCTTCCCTCCACCCTTCACCCCCATAGCTGATGTGCATTTCCACTGGTTTTAACATGTGTCATTGATCAAGACCTATTTCCAAATTGTTGGTAGTTGCATTGGTGTGGTACTTTCGAGTCTACATCCCCAATCATGTCCACATCAACCCATGTGTTCAAGCAGTTGCTTTTCTTCTGTGTTTCTACTCCTGCAGTTCTTCCTCTGAATGTGGGTAGCGTCTTTTCCATAAATCCCTCAGAATTGTCCCGGATCATTGCATTGCTGCTAGTACAGAAGTCCACCACATTCTATTTTACCATAGTATATCAGTCTCTGTGTACAATGTTCTTCTGGCTCTGCTTCTTTCACTCTGCATCAATTCCTGGAGGTCTTTCCAGTTCACATGGAATTCCTCCAGTTTATTATTCCTTTGAGCGCAATAGTATTCCATCACCAGCATATACCACAATTTGTTCAGCCATTCTCCAATTGAAGGGCATCCCCTCATTTTCCATTTTTTTGCCACCACAAAAAGTATGGCTATAAATATCTTCGTACAAGTCTCTTTATAGGTCCTAGATTCTTTAAGGGCCCAGCTAACCACATAACAAATTAAGCCAGCCAAGGAGCAGACTTGAGTTCAGGAAGGGAAGGGAGTCCAAGAGACTGAGTTCTGGATTCCCTAAGCAACATTTCCATCAGCTATGGTTTACATAGATAAGCAGTGGGATGGCTTTCACATGCTCAAAAAATGGCAGAGAGAGCAAGCCCATTTCATCCACTGGCTTTTAAGCTCCATCCAAATACTCCCCCAAGATCCTCCAAATGACCAGGGTCTCACCTAAGTCCCCACAAGTCACATCTCCTGACTTCTGTCACACCCCCATATTCCACCAGTTAGGAATCTTTTCTGCCACACTGGCAAATTAAGACATATGATTCTGCGACCTCAAATTATGTAAGGATCTGATGGTCTCATAGATATTTAATTCATGTGCAATATAAGTTAAAATCTGGCCTTTGAAACCTAGTAGCTGAGAATGCATTGTGGAAAGATGGCATAGGGAAGGAAGAGTAGGAAGAAAGGACATCGGGAAGAAAGAGTAGGGAATGAAACTCTTTTGCCCTCCTAATGTCCCCCACAAACAATAAAAAATAACTCCATAGAATTAAAGCAAAAACAAAATTTAGGAGCAAAGCTGAATAGCCTAGGAAAACTAGGGAGGAAAGTTTCTGACTTCCCTGGCCTCAACTCTTTGCCATAGTCCCTAGGGGCAAGAATAGAGCAAATAGAATGAAGTCAACAAGGTCACTGCTGAGGGCAGAATTGGCAGCCTCACCTTGTTTGCTGAGAACTAGAGCCTACATTCCTGAGGATACCATTAGGATTGAAAGAGTAGACACCATGGAGCCTGTGGGTGCCAGGCTCTGAGGGCAGGGAATTAAGCCTTACTGCTAGCAAATGAGGGACTTTGGAGGTCCAAGGAACACAGACTGGACACCAGCTTTGTCAGGGGCTGTAGTGGTAGGAGAGGAGGAGTAAGGAAGGAGCACACAACAGTGAGTATTGTAGAGGGACTGGGGCTCAGTCAGTGGTAGTCACTCCCAGGAGAGTGGAGTCCCTGGTTGCTGCCACAGCGGGAGGCAGACTGGCTGCTTGTAGTAACTATGGTAGAACTTCCTGTGGGCTCTGGTTGGAGCACCTAAAGTCAAAGTGAACTGGACTCAAGTGAGGGACCTGGGTTTACATCAGACCTTGGATTATAAAAACTGGAATAATTAAATAAAACCCAAGTAAAAACAAACAAAAAATCTCAAAACCTGACACAACATAATCTAGCACAATAGGAACCCCAAAAGCCCAATAAAAATCAAACCTATTGACCTGTCCAAAAATTGAAGAAAAAAATGAGCAAGCAAAGTAGAAAGAACCCAGCTACAGGTAGCTATTATGGAGATGGAAAAGACCTCAGGCCAAACTCAGAGAACAGTAAAGTAAAAATACCTACTTCAAAACCTGCAGAGAAATACTATAATTGCTCTAACGTAAAAAAAAGAACTTTTGGAAAGGTTTAAAAAAGACCTCATAAACTAAATGGGGGAGGTTGAGGAAAAATTAGGAAAAAAATTAAGAGTAATGTAATAAAATCAGGGAAATTATGAAAGAAAGATTACCCAAATGGAAAAAGAGATCCAGAAACTCATGGAAAAGAATAATGTATAAAGAACTAGAACTTAACAAGGGGAAGCTAATTATTTACTAAGGCAACAAGAAATAATGAAGCAAAATCAAAGGAATGAAATAAAAGAAGAGAATATGTAACATCACAAAACAACCGCCCTGTAAAATAGAGCAAGGAGAAATAATATAAGAATAGCTAGAATCCTTCAAAGTTACAATAAAAAAGTTTTAGACACCATTCTTCAAGATATCATCAAGGATGCCCAGGAATGTCAGAATTAGAGTGTAAAATAGAAATTGAAAGAATCCACCAATCACCACCTCAAAGAAATACAAAGATAAAAATGTGTAGGAACATCATTACTAAGTTTCATAGTTCCTAGGTTAAGGAGAAAATACTATAAGCAACAAGAAATATAAATTTAAAGATCCTGGAGCTACAGTCAGAATAACAAGAGTTAGCAGCCACAACATTAAAATAATGCAGTACATGGAACAAAGAATTTCATAGAACAAAATAAGTGGTCTTACAACCAAGAATAATATATACAGCAAAGATAAGCATAATTTTAAAAGGTAAAAAGTGGACATTCAACTAACTAAAGGAATTTCAATTATTCCTGGGGGAAAAATCCAGAACTCAACAGAAAATTTGATCTATAAGGAACAAACAAAGACAATGAAAGATTAATTATAAGCAAACCAAAAGGTCAAATTGTTTGATTTCTGTATGGTGAAATGTCATCTATGATCCCCAGGAATGGCAGCATTGCCTGGGTATTTTGAAGGGGCATGTATGAATGGAAGACTCAGGGTTGAGGTGAATGTCATAGAAGGAGCCCAAATGGTAGGTGAATAGACTAGGAGGACGTGGGGAGGAATGGCTATCTAATATGGAGGTGGAATGAGTAGAGGAATTGCCATGGAGAAGGGGAGGAGGGGGTGGAGGTCTGGTAGTACTAGAACCCTACTCTCATCAGACTTGAGATAAAGAGAGAACAACATACACAATTAGGATGGTAAAAATTTTCTTACTGTACATAGAAACAAGAGGGAAGAGGAATGGGATAAGGGAGGGGTTGGGCAGGAGAGTACATATCAAGAAGTATGGGAGGTAAGGGGATAGGGAAAGACTCCAAGAATTGAACTCATTTCAAGAAGTAGTAGGGCATAGTTGTGGGCATAAGAAATGGATTTTTGGAAAGGTGGAGAGAATAAGTATTAAAAGGTAAGGAGGAAGGGACAAGTGAGGGACCTTTGGAAAAGTGGACCAATTTGTAACCCAGAGTGCAAAGGGAGAACATAAGGAAGCACTTTTGGGAAGAGATGTAAATTGGAGAAGTATTGGTCAAAGGAAATTGGACATCTGAGGAGGGATAAGGCAAAAAGAAAGGAAGAGGGTGACAGTGAGAAGGAAGAGTAGATGGAAATACACAGCCAATAACTATGACAACTGAGTGTAAAGGGATGAGTTAATTTATGAGAAGAAAATGTATAGCAGAAAGTATCAAAAACAGGATCTGACAATATGTTGTTTATAAGAAACCCACTGAAAATGAGACACACATAGAGAAAGCAGGTGTAACAGTCATGATCTTTGACAGAGATGGGACTAAAATAGATATAATTGGAAGGGATGAACAGGGTAACTATACTATATTGGGGAACTGTATTATATGGATAATGAAACAATATTGGACCTGTATTCACCAAGAATTATAGCAGCCAGATTTTTAACGAAAATAACTATATGAGATGCAGATGGAAATAGAGAAAATAATAATAGCAGGGAATTTTAAATTTCCCTCCTCAGAACTAGATAAATTTAACCAAAAAATAAATGAGAGAGAAGTTAGGGAGATGAATAGAACCTAAGATAAATTAAATATTATAGATATCCGGGTAGCCCCCACAAACTTGCATAAGGTTAGTAGCAGATCTAAGCCTGAGCATATACATAATCCAAACATTGTTTCTGGTGGGACAACAATGGTTTAGAGAACATAAATATTCTGCAAAAGTTTTACTTTAACATTCATCATTCTATGGAGATAATTCTGCATTCCTGAGAGGTTGGGGCATTGGAACAACAGTTTCACTGGATATGATCAAGTTGAAAAGATTTGGTTCTGGAAAGAGTATGGCCCTGACATCAGATTGTGTCTGCTGACTAAGGACTGATCTAGCTAAATATGGTCCTGGTAATGTTTGTTAACTGAGAACCAGATGGGTTAAAGTAATAAAATGAAATGTTGATAGGAACATAGAATAACAGGTGTAATTTTATGTTTCTAGAGCAGCTGTAAACTGTTGTTATAGAAACAAGTTGCAAATATGCATTAAGAGCTGTAAAAATGGTTCATGCTCATTGATCTAGAGATCCCATTACTAGGATTAGGCTATAATAGGCATTATTGAGAGGGTAAAAAGCTGTGTATTTATGAAAATATTCATGGGAGCTTTGTCTGTAAGGACAAAGCAACTGGAAATAACACAAATGCAAAGAATGGGAGAAATGGCTAAACAGATTCTGATATTTGAATGTAATTGATTGTATTGTGTTATTAGAAATGATAAATATTGTAAATATGAAGAAAATAAGGGGACTATATGAAGGGATGAAAAGAGAATAAGAATAATATATCTTATTATTACATTTAAAAAACAATAGCCACAAAATCAAAAGAAAAAAGTATCTAAAACAAAACCAAAGGGAAATAAAAAGCAGAGTATGTTTATATTAGCACACACACATAAAATTTACATATGTTTAAAAATTATAAACAATCTGGAGTTTGTGATTTTGCACATTACTTTTTTATGCACTGGTTTACTTAAATGTTCTTTGTTGTTGTTGGTTAATAAGTATATAATAAAAAAGAAAAAAAGAAAAAAAAGAAGTTTAACAGCTCTGTGAACTTGGCATAAACTTTTCTGAGTCTCAGACAATTCTTTAAGATTATCTGGAATAAACAAATTGGTCCACTGTAGGGCAACTAGAATGGTGAAGGATCTAGAATTTATGCCAGGAAAAGATTAATTGGAGACAATATGATGCTTAATCTGAAAAGATAAGGCTATTTTCAAGCTCTTGTAGGGTCTTGTCGAAGAGGGATTAGAATTGTTCAGAGGCACCCTAGAAAGCACATGTGCAGAAGTTGCAAGAAAGCATATGAAAGGAGAAAAAAAAAGTTTCCTTTCAAATGCTTTCAAACGTGAAATGAGCTGCCTGGGGAGTTATGGGTCCTCTCACATTCCAATTCTTCAGGCAGAGGCTGGAAAGCTTTTTGGGTATGCTATAACAAGGATTCCTCCTCAGCTAGGGTTGCAGTAGATGGCTGCTAAGGTCACTTCCTTCTCTGAGAATCTGATTTTCTAAACCTAGTTTAGGGGAGGGTGTGTTCTTTTAAGATGGGAATGGCTGCCACAAAATGACTTCTTGGTTTAGTTTTTGAATCATTCCGCCTTCTATATGCATGAAAAAAGGGGAAAAATGACCTCTCAGCTTTCTCTTCTTTGGGCTAAACAATTTGTCTTTTTTTTTTTTTTTAATTCAGGCTTACATTCTGCTTTCAAACCATTTCCATTTGTGAATATTGGAGTTTGGTAGAGAATGATTCTTTTGTAACAGAAAAGGCTGCCTTGAGTATGGTCACAAGAAGAAAAAATCATTTGATTTTGGGCATTCCTCGAGGATGCCTAGCCCTTAATTTTAAAAAGTGGTTTGTGTTGTAATTGATCAGTGTGACTCCCATTATATCAGTGGGGAGTCAATGAATAACTCTGCATGCCGGCTTTCAGAAATGTAACTGCCGATGTGATCGGCGCCTTATTTTCCTACTCATTATAAGTCATCACTTCTTCCCCTCCACTCTCGCCACCCACATGGTGCCCTTCTCAGTGTCCTCTCTATCTTGGTTTAAAATATTAAATTATACATATTTTTTAAAAAAGTGAATTTAACTCTTCAAGAAACCATAGGGGGAAAAATGAAGAGTTCTTTTCAATGTCAGTCTCTATTCATGCTTAACAATTCAAAGAATCATGTACCTACAAAATCCTCTCTAAGTACCGGAGGAGGAGGGAAGCTGGGGCTCTCTGTACTTGAGCTGGCAAGGGGATGATGGGCTTTGTGGTCACATAATTCAATTGAATTCAACACATATTTATTAAGCACCCACTGAGCAAGAGGCTGCATGCTGTCGAAGATTCAGGAAGAGAACTGGATTCACATTTCCCCATCTGACTGGCACACGCTGACTGGGTGACCTCAGGCAATTCACATATGGCGACAAGTCTGCATTGGCAAGGGGAGTTTCTTGCCTGGTTATTCCTTACATCTAGGAAATCATAGATATGGATCCAAAAATATTCAAACCACCGTGCCTTCAGAAACCATTCCTGGGGGCAGCGGGGTGGCTCAGTGGATTGAGAGTCAGACTCGGAAACAGGAAGTCCTGGGTTCAAATCTGACCTTAGGCACTTCCAAAAGATCTCCATAACATCTATTTTAAATGTATATTTATCATCACAAATACTTATAAGAAATAGAAATGTCAAATCATAAAATTATAAAATAGCCCACAAAAAAGACACGATGTGCCAAAAGGATTGTAGAGTATCATTTAAGTATTAGATATTATTGAGCAAAATTCCCTCTAATTGTTGGGTAAACTCATTGCTATGCCTTCACCTTGTGATCATGCTACTTCTCAGTAACATAATTGCCAGAAAGAAGAGGAAACTCTAAGTCATCCATTTCCTTCTTATGCTCATTGATGGTAAAAAGTGAAATGGTGAGCCAGTCTCAGAGATGGGAGATCCTATGTTCAAATCTAACCTCAAACACTTCCTAGCTGTGTGACCCTGGGTAAGTCACTTAACCCCCATTGCTTAGCCCTTACTGCTCTTCTGTCTTAGAACCAATATCCAATATTGATTCTAAGATGAAAGGTAAGGGTTTAAAAAACAAACAAACCATTCCCTTATAAAAGTCAGTTATTGATAGCCAGATGACATACTTTCTAAAGTATCAAAATCTTTTGACTTGCAAGATGTTGTGGGGAGAAGGAAGAGGAAGAAGAGAGGGAGAAGAAAGAGGAAAATATGATGCTGTCTGTGAAAGTGGTATTAGCGCAAGGCAATATGGTGGAGCATATGAAAGCTGATCTTGGATCCAGTAAAACCTGGATTCTGTTCTTGTGTCCAACCCACATTGGTTATTATTTAGTCTCTTAGTGATCTATTCTGGGCAATTCTCAAAGACTAAGTTGGAGAGGAAGGGGTGGACCAGTAGTTAAGGGCACTAGACCTATAGTTGGAAAGACCTGGGTTCAAATCTAGACTGAGACACTTACTTAGCTCTGTCACCTTGGACAAGTCTCTTATCGTCTGATTGCCTGACAAAAGGATCCATTGGAGAAGGAAATGGCAAACTACTCCAGAGTCCTTGCCAAGAAAACCCTATGGTCCATAGGGTCACGAAGAGTCAGTACTCCTGAATGATTGAACCGACAAAAACATAGAAGGTGCTCCACTGGTTGAGCAAACTTTCTCACCAGGGAATTCTGTATACCAGGGAAATCACGGATCCCTTTCTTATTCCATTGCTAATAATACCATAGACAATGCACAGATAAATGGATCCCATGCACACAAATCTACATTTTTCTCTTCCCTATGTTTAGTTTTAACTCTGCCAAGGACCGTCCCAAGCCTGGCTGAAAAAGGAGGAGGGTTGGGCGCGGGGCTAGCAACCTCACCCCGTAAAAATCTCACTTGCTACAGAAACTGCAACCTCATTAAACCAACAAAACCGACGATCGCTGGAGGATTGCTCTCCAAGAGTCCATGACGCGTGCTGGTGAAAGCCTCTGGGAAGCCAGCTCGCCGATAAATCTTCTGACGACCAAGGCAAAAACCAGAATAGCGACAAGGAACGTAAGAACCTTATATGAAAGCGGGAAACTCGCTCAGGTAGTAAACGAGATGAAAAGATACGACATCAGGGTCCTCGGTTTATGCGAGACCAGATGGAATGGAAGCGGCCAGACCAGACTGACATCAGGCGAAACCATCATTTACTCTGGCCATGAAGACCTGGACCATTCCCACACCCGGGGAGTAGCGCTGCTCATGACACCTGAAGCAAAAAAGGCGCTGATAGGTTGGGAATCTGTCTTGTCAAGGCTTATGTCAGCAAGGTTCAACTCAAAGGGGAGGAAGATCACCATCATCCAATGCTACGCACCCACCAATGCGGCAGAGGAAGGGGAAAAAGAAGAGTTTTACAGCTCCCTCCAGGCACTACTTGATGGCGCACCAAGAAGAGACCTGAAGATCGTTATGGGAGACTTGAATGCAAAGGTAGGAGAAGACAACACAGGAAAGGAACTCATCATGGGAAGGCATGGAGTAGGCACCTGTAACGAAAATGGAGAGCTCTTTACGGATTTCTGCGCCTTCAACGATCTTGTTATTGGGGGTACTATATTCCCACACAAGAAAATTCATAAGTCAACCTGGACTTCGCCTGATGGAAGGACGGAAAATCAGATAGATCACATCACAGTTTCCCGCTAGTGGAGAAGAAGCCTTCTAGATGTCAGGGCAAGACGTGGTGCACCAACTCCTGGTGGCAACTTTTAGAACCAAGTTGAAATCATTCAACGACCTTTCAGGCAGATTACAGCATAAGTTCAACGTGCAAGACCTAAAGACCAGAGAGGAAAAAGAAGCATTCAATCGTGAAATCAAGAACAGGTTCGCGGCCTTGACAGGACTCACGGGAGTGGCAGTGGAAGACCACTGGACCAAACTCCAGCAGACCTGGAAGACCACCTGCGCAGAAGTCCTGAGAAAGAGAGAGAGAAAGCGCAAGGAATGGTTAACACAAGAGACTTGGGCCAAGATACAACAGAGAAGAGATTTGAAACAGAAGATCAGCCAGTGACAAGACCAACAGGAGAAAGAAGAACTTCGAACACAGTACTGGGAAATTAACCGTCAAGTCAAGAAGAGCACAAGATATGACAAGAGACGGTTCATTCACGATAGGACCGAGGAAGCAGAAACAGCAGCTGGGCGGGGGAACATGAAGAGGCTATACGAAATAACAAGAACTCTATCGGGAAAGAATTACAACCCTAGCAAGCCAGTGAAGGACAAGACTGGCAAGACAATAACAAGCAATGCAGGGCAGAGAGCCTGATGGGCAGAGCATTTTGAGGAGATCCTAAACTGACCGCCTCCACCAACTGTTCCGGACATACCACCAGCCACCGAACTGCTCCAGGTGAACACGGGCCCACCTACCAAAGCTGAGATCATCAAAGCCATCAAGACCATGAAAAATGGTAAGGCTGCAGGTCCAGACGGCATCCCCCCTGAGGCACTCGGGGCAGACCCAGAAATGTCAGCGGAGATGCTACAACCCCTCCTGCAGAAGATCTGGGAACAGGAACAAGTCCCGACAGACTGGAAACTAGGCTACCTGGTGAAGCTACCCAAGAAAGGTGACCTATCCCAATGCAGCAACTGGCGAGGAATCATGCTTCTATCCGCTCCCAGCAAAATCCTGACCAGAGTCATCTTAGAAAGACTGAAGGAGGCCTTGGACAAGAAGCTGAGAACAGAACAAGCAGGGTTTCGTCAGCACAGATCGTGCACAAACCACATCGTCACCCTAAGAATCATCATCGAACAGTCCATCGAGTGGCAGCCCCCCCTCTACATGACTTTCGTGGATTTCGAGAAGGCATTTGACAGCGTGGACAGAAGCATCATCTGGAGATTGATGCAACATGACGGGATTCCCCCGAAGCTCACCAACATCATCCAGCGGTTATACGAAGACTTTACCTGCCAGGTCATCCATAATGGGAAACTGACGGCTCCCCTCACAGTGAAGACCAGAGTGAAGCAAGGCTGCATGCTTTCGCCCTTATCTTCTTGATGGTCATAGATTGGACCATGAGAAGAATTACCAAGGACAGCAACACGGGCATCCAATGGACTCACACCAAGCAGCTCGAGGACCTTGACTTCGCGGATGACATCTGTCTCCTTTCTCACAAGCAGCAGGATGCGCAAACCAAACTTGCACGTCTCTCTGAAGAAGCAGAGAAGACTGGTCTGAAGATCAACAAGAAGAAGACCAGGTGCTCGCAGTCAACAGCAGACAGGACCTGCCAATCCAACTACAGGGAGAAAACGTCAAGGAGACGGACCACTTCACCTATTTGGGTAGCAGAGTCAGTAAGGACAGCAGGGCAGATGAGGACATCAGAAACCGAATCAACAAAGCCAGACAGGCATTTAACACCCTGCGGTCTGTCTGGATCTCCAAAGCACTGTCCCTCGTCACTAAGCTCCGAATCTTCAATACCAACGTAAAGGCCGTCCTCCTATATGGATCAGAAAGCTGGAGAGTGACGAGCGCGAACACCAACAATCTCCAGGTCTTTGTTAATAGATGTCTACGTCACATCTTGAACATCAGATGGCCTGAAAAGATCTCCAATGCTAGTCTC
>NC_058134.1:48142266-48158317 GCF_016433145.1 Gracilinanus agilis
CTCTCTCTCTCTCTCTCTCTCTCTCTCTCTCTCTCTCTCCTCTTTCACTCCTCCTCCTCCTCCTCCTTTCTCTCTCTCCCCTTCCCTCTACAAGACACACAGGACAGGAAAACCTTCGTCTCCTGACATGGAAATACAATAGACACTTAGGGGTAGGGGGAGGCGGAAATCGATTTTATCCTTTATCCTTTTCGGGTATCCTTGGTTTGGGGATTATATTCTGACCTTATTCCTGGTAAGTCCGTTTACATTGGTGGTGGTTATCGGTGCTTGTGTGTGTTGGGGGGGGGGTGGCGGCGAGGGGACACAACGGGAGTGGGTGGGGGAAGTATTTTTTCCTCCTAATTTCAAGCACTGGAGGGAGGAGGGGAGGTGAGCTAAGGACCTACGATGCCAATACGTTTGATACAAAAGAGAGAAAGGGAAAAGAAGTGGTTTGCCACGGAGGTGGAGATTTGGGGACCGGCAGACAATGCCAGGATCGGTAGAAGAGAAGGGAAGGAACCCGACTGCCTTCGAGCGGTTGGCTTTCTCTGAATGGATCTGAATCCCAGAAAAAGGATCCGAGGAGGGAGGAAAGAGGAGAGCGGAGCTGAGTGGGTTTCTGAGACCTTAATTGATCGGTGGCATAGGGAAGGGTAAGGGGAGCTGGCAGGTTGGTGAGCAGTCGGGCAGGCAAGCTCTCTGCTCTTCTTTGCTCTCTTCAGAATACCCATCAGCGGGTTATTGTGATGATTCTGGGCTAGAGGCTTGGCGGGCAGGCGGCTCAGTGATTAGCCCCGGTGTAAGGGGGACCCTTTCCCGGTATTGTTAGGTAGAATTGCATCTTAATGACCACGTCCCTGCTGTTGCCCGAAGTGACGGGGCGACCTCCAGCACAATGAAAAGCTTCTGGGAATGGGACTTGTTAAAAAGGGAGAAAAATTCGAGGTTAAAATGTTGAATTGAAGCAAAATGAAAGAAGAAAATAGGAGTAGGCTTTTTAAAGAACAAAAAGTTGTGGAGTTCTTTTTTAATTACACTAATTTGTAATCCAATCTCAAAAAGTCAGAGAAAAATGAAGGAGGAAATAGCTATTGTTCATAAAAAGGAACTTTCTCTTTTAAGGTGGGGTGGAGGGTAACGTAGTTAAAGCCAAAGGAAAGAAAGCAAGCCAAATCAAACTTTTAGTCATGCTGTTAACTACAGGGAGAAAAAAAAATCTATCTCAAAACCAAATTATGAAGTTAATTGGTTAATGAATATTAAGAGGAAATGGATATTAATAATATTAATTCCTAATCAGTGGGTTACATCTTCTGCAACTGACGTTTCGGATATTATCATTGAGATAATAAGTAGGGAAATACCAGGTCCAAGTACCCTAAGATTCATCTAGTATGATATATAACAATACATCCAACCCTTCTCCAATGACTCTTTTAGATTCAAAACTCTCTTCATTTTTCAACCATCCCAAGATTTCCCCTTATTTTATTTTATTTTATTTTGGCGTGTTCAGAGCAAGGGGGAGAAACATTCATTTATGAAAGCTTAATAGAGAGCTCTCCATCAGTGACTGATTTAAAAGCTCCTAAAGATTTAACAGCTGGAGAGCCCACCCTCAAGAGCGCAAGCAACGTAGAGAGCGCCCCAGCCCCCACTCCCACCCCCGCACATCTTTAAAAAAATAAAAGTGTCCTATCTGGGGAAGTGAGCATTCACAACTCATTGCACAAATTGTATTCCTACGCTGGGACACTTTATGCTTGCCTTGTACCTGAACACCTCACAAGTCACATTTGACTGAATCTATCCCCTTGTATAACAAGGTAACTGGGATTCACCCTCATCCATAAATAAGCGTGTCGAGGTAAAAATAATTACCTCTGCTTGCTGCTTTTAATTAAAGTCTCGGAGGGAAAGTGCTGGATTATGGTAATGAGCAGACATACGTTCCCTCTTGTAGACTAGAGCTAAAGGTTAGCTGACATGAAATCAGTGACATTGACAGTCCACTTGAAATCCATTTGCCATGCTCCTCTGTCACAGCCTGTTCTCCAACCCTGGATCCCTTTTTGGAAGAAAAAGATCAAATCTCTAGCTCCCAGAGCTCAATAAGGACAGAGGGGGTAAGCCATCTCTCAAGCACTAGAAGTTTTTTTTGTTTGTTTGAGAGAACCCATAGGCTGTATGAAAATTGCATTATTCCCCCCCTGATCCTCAACCTCACCACACCTTAGCTGAGTAGTTTAATGTAAATATAATTATTTCTTTCTATGTCCATCCCAGCACCGCTTCCCTTCCCCACTCCCTTCCGCCTGGCTGCTCAATGTTATATCTTAAAATTTAAAAGTCGAATTTTACTTGAAAATTTCAAAATTGGTATACTTGAGTTTACTTAAGAGAAACAAACAAACAAAAAAAAAATCCAGCACTATAAAAAAACAGGAGTGGAATCAGATTCTGAGATTAAAGAGGCTATACATGGGTCCTTGTAGGTAACTCTGCATAACTTTTCTTTTTCTCTTGCTATATATGTACCTCTTAAGCGATGGAGGATACCAGTGTCCAAAGAGGAGTCTGGGATGGAGACGCGAAAGCAGTTCAGCAGTGTCTGACAGATATTTTTACCAGCGTTTACACCACCTGCGACATCCCAGAAAACGCGATATTCGGTCCTTGCGTTCTAAGCCACACTTCCTTGTACGACAGCATAGCTTTTATAGCTCTCAAGTCCACGGACAAGAGAACAGTTCCTTATATATTCCGGGTAAGATTTGACTGCTGTTTGAAGCCTGTGTTATCAATGAGCTGTTAAGCAGGGGCTAAGTAAAGATTTATCCGGTGCTCCCCCTTTAACATATCAACTGGGGGGGGGGGGGGGGGGCTATAGTAGCAGTGTCTAACAATGCTAAAGTGGAATATTCTTATCTGATAGAGATATCTGGGTGGATGGGGCAGTGATTTTATATATTTGAAATATCCAATAACTGATTCTATTTTCCATTTCACTTTATCTGTAGATAGCCTATGGACATTTTCCATTGTTGGGAGCTTTCCTGCATGCTGAGACCATTTGTTCACTAAATTATTTTTACCTTTCATTTGGCAACTTCTAAAGTGGTTCCCTCCCCTCTGTATTCTGCCTCTCCCCCTCCCCCAACAACAATTCCTTCATGGTAATGTTCTGCAGGAGATGGAAATGGCTGCTGAGCAGAGTTTAAAGGCAGTTTTCATGCTGTAAGCTTAAAAAATCTTTTCCCAATAATAGACTTAACTTGGAGATCATGAGATTTAGAGCTGGAAGGAATCTTTGGCCTTTTAGGCCAAACTATCATTTTACAGATGAGGAAACTGAGGCTCAGAACAGAGAAATGGCCTGCCCCTTCACACGGGGAGCCTTCAGGGACCAGATTATGACCTGAATTTCTGACTCCATATCTATGTTACATACTGAACTTAGAAACTAGGCCTAACTCAGGCCCAGTGCTTTCTTTATTAAACAAAGTATAAATTGCAGAAGTTGATGTTGGAGAGGGAGATTTATTCAATAGCTCATCAATTAAACTTCAAAGATAGGCTAATTTTTAAAAATAAAATTGGAAAAGTATACATTATTTAAGGGAAAAGGGTTTTGTTCCATATAAAACAATGACTTAAAGATTTATTGGGGAGATAACATTTACTGAAATTGCTCTGCTTGCTTTCTTTGAGGTACCAAAATGTATTACGGTTGAGGGCTGGGGTCAAATACTTTCAAGGTAAGGGCTCAGTGTGTGGGCTGCCCTGCACTGGGCCTAGGTTGATGGGCTCAAGGGAGGAGTGAATGACTGCTCTGGTTACATTTTTGCATATTGACTTTTGAATTCAGGTGGACACCTCAGCAGCCAATGGCTCCTCAGAAGGTCTGATGTGGCTTCGTCTGGTTCAGTCTGCTAGAGATAAAGAAGAACAGAATCTAGAAGCCTACATAAAAAATGGACAGTTGTTTTACCGATCCCTGAGGAGGATTGCCAAAGACGAGGAGTTGCTTGTCTGGTATGGGAAGGACCTTACTGACCTTCTTTTACTCTGCTCCTCGAGGTCCCACAGCAAAATGAACGGTAGGTTGTCAGTCTGTCTAATCGTGTTCCCTTTGGAAGTGGGGGAGAAAGACTAGGGAAAAAGGATCTCACACGCTTTTTTAAGGGGTGATGTAGATGCCCAGTGCGCAGTAGCCCCGAACGAAGGTAGGCTGCAGGTGGGCTAATTGGCTACGATGTAGACATTGTAACTTAATTGCTTTATTAATTACAAATTGTTAAGGGAAAGTTAGAAGGGAAGTGGTTTATAGACCTTCCATTGCAGAAACTTAAAAGGGGCATGTGAATTTGTGCAAGAGGTTAGGGCTGCCAAGCCTGGGGTGACAAGAGTAACAGCTTCATGTGTGTGCACATGTGTATCTGCTTGCTACAGGGTCTCCCCCTTACACATGCCTGGACTGCAGCCAACGTTTCCAGTTCGAGTTCCCCTATGTGGCGCACCTGCGCTTTCGATGCCCCAAAAGACTACACAGCGCTGACACCGGCTCCCACAATGAGCAGGACGGCGGAGGTTGCACAAAGGAACACGGAGGAGGAGGTGGAGGCTGTGGCGACAGCGGCGGCGGAGGAGGAGGCGGTGGTGGCAGCGTGGCCAAGGACCAACAGCAGCCGGAGGCTACTTTGGGACCTGGACCCAAGTATTGCAAACCACCCACCATTCCCATCCACCACTACCAGACATCCCAAGAGAGCAGCAACGCCTCTGCCCCGGGCGCAGGGAACGGCATCAAACCCTCTACGGACTTCCACAACCTTGCTCGAGAGCTGGAAAACTCCCGTGGGGGCCGCAGCTGCTCTCCTCCCCGAAGTCTCAACAGCCGAGTCAGTAGCAGCGGCAGCAGCCACCAGGAGGTGGAGCTCAGTCCAAACAGCACAGCCACCTGCGCCCTGCATCCCGCCACGCCGACCGCAGGGAGCGGGAGTGTAGGTGGCGGCGGTAGCAAAGCAAAGAGAAAGTACCCAGACGAGCTGGAGGAGGGCAGCCGTGGCGGGGTAGGATTGGTGGGGGGCCGAGGTCGCTTTGCCGAGCGACCCCAGCCGTCCTCCAAGGAGGACCTGGTGTGCACCCCGCAGCAGCAGTACCGCACGACGGGTAGCTACTTCGGCTTGGAAGAAAACGGCCGTCTCTTCGCTCCACCCAGTCCTGAGACTGGCGAGGCCAAACGCAGCGCCTTCGTGGAAGTGAAAAAGGCCTCTAGGGTCGTTGGAGGAGCCCCAGGGCTCTTGCAGGAGGAGGAGGAGGTAGCGGAAGGAGCTACGAGCGCTGGGGAGGACAAGGATCTTGGCACAGCCGCCGGGGGCGTAGCCAGTAATACGTCTTCACCTGCTTCTTCCTCCTCCTCCTCTTCTCCATCGGGGCCGGAGAAGCTCCTGGGACCGCGGCCTGGGGGCCCGCTGTCAGCTCGACTCGAGGGAGCCAGCCCGGCACGGGGCAGCGCCTTCACCACGGTGCCACAGCTCGGTGGCAGTGGGAGCGCGGGCGGTGGAGGAGGGTCGGGCTCCAGCGCAGGGGCAGTCCCGGGCGCAGTGGCCGCGGACGAACGCAAAAGCGCCTTCTCGCAGCCCGCGCGAACCTTCTCCCAAATGCCTCCCTTGGTTTTGGGCCAGAAGCTGGGTTCGATGGAACCATGCCACCCCGGGGACGGCGTGGGCCCCACCAGACTGTATCCTGCAGATCCTCTGGCAGTGAAACTTCAGAGCGCGGCTGCGGACCTAAATGGGGCCTGCGCGCCACTGCAGAATGGTGGGGGCCTCCCCAAACAGAGTCCTTTCTTGTACGCCACCACCTTCTGGCCGAAGAGTTCGGCGGCGGCCGCGGCAGCGGCTGCTGCTGCAGCTGGCCCCCTGCAGCTGCAGCTGCCTTCGGCACTTACACTGCTGCCTCCATCCTTCACGTCTCTCTGCCTCCCCGCGCAGAACTGGTGCGCCAAATGCAACGCCTCCTTCCGCATGACTTCCGACCTGGTGTACCACATGCGGTCACACCACAAAAAGGAGTATGCCATGGAGCCTTTGGTGAAGAGGCGGCGAGAGGAGAAACTCAAGTGCCCCATTTGCAACGAATCCTTCAGGGAGCGTCACCACTTATCCAGGCACATGACCTCTCATAATTGAAATGAAATGGAAGAACCCGTCTACAGGATCTCAACGCACACGACAAAAACCAGCTGCAGGAATGAAATTCACCCCCTACATATTCTGCCTCACCTCTTTCCGAAACTCACTCTCTCCTGTCTGTCTCTGTCTCTGTCTCTGTCTCTGTCTCTGTCTCTGTCTCTGTCTCTCTCTCTCTCTCTCTCTCTCTCTCTCTCTCTCTCTCTCACACACACACACACACACACACACACACAGTGTAGGGCAAAAGGGCCACCTAACGGGACTCAGAGACTTGACCAGCCATTCTGATGTTTACTTGCACAAAACCACACCCACAAATATACATCTGAGTCAGAGAGGGTGGTGGGTTTTTATTCGGGGGGGTTGTTTTGTTTTTGTGGGTTTTTTTAATGCACGCATTTTCACTCCCCCAAAATACATTTTTAAAAATGTCATATATTGCAACATATTGATGCATTTGTCATACGTTTCTACTTAAATTATTAAGCACTTACACAATTTAGATGTAATAATTATATGGAAGGGCAAATTTTTATTTTAGATATAAAGTGCACAAAGAAGAATGCAAGGCTTCTGCGTTACACAATTACAGTTTGTGTTCTTACAAAGCAAACAAGTAAAACTAATTTGAAAAATGGGGAGGGGGGATTGGTTTAAGTTTCCAGGGGAAAATGCATGTGTCATGAAATAGTTACACGACTTCCATGAAGAATGTCATCAATTCTGTAAATATGTATTTCCTTTTAATACAAAGTGTAATTTTGTGCCAGTGAAACGAAGTATGCATAGTTATGTGTTTCTTTTCCCCCCTTCCAAAGATTTATCAGACTTTATAGTTTATCTGGGTATGTTGGATGCTTTGACAATAAATGACTATTTTCTTCAAAGCACTTGGGTGTGGCTAAGTACTCCTTTGGAAAGAGTGGCTATTTCGTTTCTGGCGTCTGGTGACTGAGATTTAAGGCGGCAAAACACACATTCTTTGCGGTTTGGAATGGATGAGGAGCCAGCCGCGGTAGCAAAAATGAAGAATAAAATCTGCGAATAACAGAAGTGGCATTTTCCATCTTCAATAACAAGGTGATACGTGACGGCAGAGACTGGTAGACGTAGCTACCTGATTCTCTCTTGGAAAATCTTTTGCTAGCTTATTGCGTCTCTGTTCAAAAGACGTGCCATTTACGCGAACAGGTAGCTTTTCGCAGAAGGTCCGCCTTCTTTTAGGTCGCAATGTAATGAACTTCTTCACAACTGATTGTAGCAAAGTTTGTGTGGCTGACTGTATCCGGCGCAGTTCTACGCCACTCACCTGAGATCCTTCCCCTAAAGATGTTTAGGAGCTGGGGCTGTTGAGATAAACACGACTTTGAAAGCAGTCTCCGTGTGGAGGAGGCCCATCGTTCCTCACGTACAGAGTAAAAGCGGCACTGATTCAAAATGATGACAATAATGGCAAGGATAACAAGAATATCACTAATAATAATAATAAAACGCTACCACTTCTCACCTTGAGGAAACTGAAAGAGAATTCCGGTGATATCAGTTTCTTCCTTTCCGTTCTACTGCAAGGACAATTCCCCACGTTTTTTTTTTTTTTTTTCTGGGGAAAAAATGTCTCTTGCTTTAAGCTTCTAGCTAGACACAGAAAGAATGGGTCTCAATGATCCTAAGTAAGTTTATATCAGGTTGTGTATCCCGGAGGAAGACAAAAAGAGCATTGCCATTTATATACGACTTTAAGATCTTCAGAGAGGTAATCTTTTTAAGTCACAACAAAGCGGTGAGCTACGTGCTTATCTCGGGCAAGTCACGGAACGCCTCAAAGTTTCAGCCTCTAGTAAAATGGAGTTCCTAATGGCTTTCTAAGACCCTTTCCAGTTATAATTTTGAGCTTCATTTTATAGATGAGAAACAATTGATGCTCAGAGACTTATCCACGGGTAAATGTCAGAGGTGAGATTTGATCCTCCGCTCCTTTCCTCACATTACCCCAGTGGACCTGTCTGCCTCATCATATGGCTTCTTTTGTTCTGCCTGTCTCAAAAACCCTTGGCTTAGTATTTTAAACCGGCTGTTTACAACTCTGTTTACCCTCCCCTCCTCCTGGCTTTCTCATTATCTTGTGCGCACTAGGATAGGACTTTCTTCCCAAGCACCTGAAATGACTGGCATTATTACAAGGGAGATATCCCTGCTCACTTTTTTCTTCATTTTTCCTGACTTTTGGAAACGGAGCTGCGGTAGAGGCACTATAGAGAAGACAGAGGAAGTTTACTTTAAAACACTGAGTTCAAACCTAGCTGAAAAGAAAAAACTAAGATTTTTTTTTTTTTTTTTTTATGTTTAACCAATGTCCTATGCACCACTGCTCCACCTTTTCACCCCACCCAATGTGCCCCATTGTTCTAGGCTTGCTATTTCCCAAGGTCACAACTATGTTCCAGGGAGAGGAATTCGTCTTTTCTCCAACAACCACATTTTGCCTGAGGATGTTTGGAGAAGGCCTACTATGTAAATGGGGTTTACATTAAGGATGTAAAGTGCTTAAAGTAAAGCTGATATTTTAGAAATGAATTTAAAGGTGACAATTTGTTAGAGTAGTGAGAGTGAATAGGATCTTGTTTATTCCTCAAAGCCTAAATTAGCTACCTTTAAGAGATGATGATTTAAGATAACTGGATAGAAATTCCTAGTGAGACCCTCAGACCTTTCTTTTCCCTAAAAATACCTTTTCCTTCTTGGATAAAAATCCATTTACATAATTCTAAGTATTATCTTAATTAACATACCTTTTCCTGGCATAACTGGGACTTAGACTTTAAAACATTCAAATTCAATAAATATTTATTGAGCATCAACAGTGGACTATGCACTATTCTAGGTACTTGAGATGCAAAGAAAAAAATGGCATATTCTCTCAACCCCTTCCCTCAGAAAGAGCTTTCATTCTAGTTATAAATGGAGAAATTTGAAAGTAAGAGTCCTGTCATTCTCAGATTCTAGATTTAGATTTCACATGAGAGCTCCTTCAGAAACCCAGAAATGGCTCCTCAAATTATTCCATAGATTCTATTGATCTGAAACTACCTAGCCAAAAGGGAAGTCCTGGAAGCCCTCAAGTTAATTTGTCTGACAACTGTGTAGATAATTTTTCTCCCCCCCCAAAAAAAAAACATTTTTCCCCAAATAAAGGGAAGGTGGGAGAAAGACATGCAAAATCACAAGTACCAATGCCCAAATATTTAAACAAAGACATTCCAGGACCCCCCCCCAACTTATGCTGTTTGCCCCAACAGGTACCTGTGTCCAATATCTTGAATATGAGATTTATAGAATTCTGTATTTTTCCCACTCAAGTATCTTCCAGAATCATAAATTCAGCTTTGTCCTTGGATTTTTAAATGGATTGAAGGAGAGTCAAGATTTTTAAAGAGGTTTTTTTTTTTGCTTGTTTTTTGTTTTCTTTTAAAGTGGGCAGGCTGAGAGTGGTACTGGTTGGGAAAGGGGAGGTAAATGCAAACTAGGGAAATGGAAAAATACTGTTTTGTGCAACTGCCATTCCTGAGTGGCTAGACTCAACTTGAACTGCTTGACTTGGAATATTGTTCTAAGGGATGATGACTGGTTTGATTCAGTCAGTAAACATTGACTAAACACCTATAGTGTGTCAAGCACTGGGCCAAGTGCTTCAGATATGGAAAAAGGTAAAGAACAGTCCCTGCCCTGGAGGAGCTCTCGATCTAATATGGCCCCAGGTATAGGGGAGAGGGGAACCAAAATATGACAAGCACAACTAGAACCTGCTTAGTAAGGTGAAGACTTTAGTAGCAATGGCTATGATACCGGCTTACCCTTTCCTCCAAAGAGCTCCATTTTTCATAAGACTGATCACTTAACCCAGTCTTGAAAAAGATGACAAACCCTTTCTAGTGCTCCTCTATTTCCCCAAATCTGGCACTAAAATAACAAGCAATAATAATAATTACTAACATTTACATAGCGCTTTAAGGTTTCCCAAGTGCTTAGTGGTAGAGCATAGGGGTTTTATTTCATGTGTTTTGTTTATAGCGCATTGAGCATACTCCCACACAAATGCATATAGGAAAAACAGAGATAGAAGGAAATTTACACATTCAATAGCAGTTCAAAGGCATTTGTGAACTGAAATTGAAACAGACTAACATCCTGGAACCATTCATCCCTTCCATCTCATCCCCTGTATTAAGGGACATTTTCCATGTTCTCATTCTATCCTATGGTCTACCTCTCTCTGGTACCTCACTTTGAAATTCAAGTTTAGTCCAACTGTGGTCATGAAAGAATTCCAAACCCAGAACTTCTATGTATTATACCTCCCCACCCCAGACTTCATTGGGACACTTGAAGTTTCCCTTAGACCCAGAAAACTATGGTGACTGCTCTTCCTTTAAGACTATAGCTCCAGCTTGGAGGAATCTAATTGTGAGGAGAGAGATCATGTCCTGGAGATAGTAGCCCTGGACACTAATACAGATCTAGGTAAGAAAAGCAGCTACCCCCTAATTCTGCACCAGTGAAAGATATCATGGTAGGTGCTGAGATTATTTTAAAAAATAGAAATGCATTCCTTGATTTTAGGGAGTCTGCATTCTATTGAGTATACAAAAAATAGGCAGATAAGTAAATTCAAGGCAATTTCAGGAAATAATAATGGCTAGTGGAAATCAGAAAAGACTTCTTGTAACCAATTGTATAGGAGCTGAAATTGGAAGGTAGAGAGGGAGTCAAAAAGCCAGAAATAAGTTAAGAAAGCAATGTCAGGTTTGGGGGGAACAGAGATGGTAGAAGGAATTGCTAAGTAAAGGGGAAATAATTGAAACTATTTGGCTAAAATTGAGGGTGTGAAGGGAAGTAGGGGAAAAAAAGCACAGACTATGTATGGTCTGTGAAAAGACTAAAACATCAATGGGTGAGTGACATCCATTGTAGAGGTGAATGATATGGTCACCCTTATGCCTGAGCAAGATTGTTTTGGCAATCATGTGAAGGATGGATTGAAAAGAGAAGACACTGGAAGCAAGGAGACCACTTAGGAGGTTATTACAATGAATAATTCAAAGCAGAGGTAATAAGGCCCTAAGCTAGTTTGGTTGATTGTATAAATGGACTGCAGGGTGTAGAAGTTTGCTATCTTGTGGAGAAAGACTTAGCAACTAATTGAGAATTAAAAAGAGAATAAGAAAAAAAGGGGAAAAAATGACTCTGAGATTGGAACCTGAGTGACTGGCAAGATGATATTGTCCTTAACAGAAGCAGAAAAGTTTGGACAGGAAAAAGTTTTTAGGGGAAAAGCTAACGAGCTTTATTTTGGACATGGGATATCCAGATTGTCTTGTAGGCAGTGATCCTAAAGAGTTTAGAGAAAAGAATGGATTATCCCATACTAACCTTGGTTCTCTTTTGACAGGATTACTCAACTAGAAGGTCAGGAACAGTATTATAAATATGGATATCCTGCATCATAGAAAAATATTTGATTATATATCATGTTCTAGACTTTTGGATAAGTTGGAGAAATGTGGTCTAGATGGACCCATAACTTAACTGAATTCATTCAAAGACTAGTCATTAATATTTTAATGTTAACTTGGCAGGAGATCTAGTGCATAAGGTATCTAGCTTCGGGCCTGTGTTATTTAAAGTGTGTGTGTATGTGTGTATGTGTGTTTAAATAAAAACTTGGATAAACACATTAGATGGCATGCTCATTAGATTTGTAGATGACACAAAATTGGGAGAGATACCTAATGACTCAGTGACAGAGTTGGGAACCAATGACATTTTGACAGGCTAGAACAGTAAATGTAAAGTCTCATACTTAGGTTCCAAAAGGAATTCCATAAGTACAAAATAATGGTAACATAGAGAACTGCCAAAAAAAAAATGTGTGTTGGAGTGGATTTTAAGATCAATATGAGTCATCGGTGTGCCATGGAAGTCCAAAGCCCTAAACACAATCTTAGGTTGCAATAGAGATGAGGTGACCACATTCTAGGAATGAAGTAAGAGTCCCGTTGACCAAAACACTGACCAGTCCTCATCTGCACAGCATGATCATTTACAAACACGACAGTATGAAAGGACAAAGATAAAGTGTAGAGTCCAGTGATTCCCAAAGTGGGCGCCACCACACCCTGGTGGGTGCTGCAGCAATCCAGGAAGGTGGTGATGGCCACAGGTGCATTTATCTTTCCTATTAATTGCTATTAAAATAAAAAAATTAATTTCCAGGGGGCTAAGTAATATTTTTTCTGGAAAGGGGGCGGTAGGCCAAAAAAGTTTGGGAACCACTGGACTATCTCTGTAATCAAAGAAGGTGATCAAAATGAAAGAACCTCAAATCCATGTCATAAAAGAGTGTGTCAAAGGAACTAGAGACATTTAGCTAGGTAAAGAATCAGGTACATGATATTTTCTTTTGAGCATTTGAAGAGTTTGTTATGTGAAAGAAAGATTAGATTTGTTTTGTTTGACCCAGAAGACAGAACTAAATGTAATAGGTAGACAGTGGAAAGATACCAAAAAATCTCATAATAATTATTAAAAAATAAGGTGGGCTGCATGTGAAGGTAGTGAGTTTCTCCTCATAGGAGATCAGGTATATTGTAGGGGAAATTTTTGGAGTGGACAAGCAGCCTTAAGAAAAGCTAACCCAGTCTCCATGATTAGTGTATCTGGAAGAAGATATTGCTTCTACCATATCCTCACTTCTCTTTGCCAATGTTTAACTAGAAAAGTAGAAATAGTGGTAATAGTGAGGAAAGATTATGTGGGTAGATGTGTGCATGCATGTGTACATAGTTGCACCTATATAAATATATATATGCATATATGTGTGGAAATGCATGTGCATTTCTGTCTACGTGTGTGTGTGTGTGTGTGTGTGTGTGTGTGTGTAACTGGTTCCTTCTGCTTAGGTCCTAAATTCACAAGTGTGTCACAGGCTGAAAAAGACTGCAGAAACATAGTGATGTGCACATTCTTTGAACAGATTATTTATGTTTGCTTGTTGGAAAGAAGAAAGCTCCTGGGAGAGAAGGGGTCCTTTCTTCCATTGACTCAAGGGTCCCTGCTCCAGAAGATTATAGATAATACGTAGCCATGGGGCACACAAGATAAATAGTTCCTTATTCCAAAAGTCCAGCTAATGATTTGTGATCCTCTGTTGGCCATGATTGCTACCTCTTCCATAAAGTAGTCTCTGATGTCCTTAACTGGAAGATTATGTTCCAGTATCACTTTTCTTGTACCCCCCCCCAGTCTGCCTTGTTCTTTATTTGTAATTTTATTCATCCATCTCTTCTAATATTCTCTTTTGGGGGGGGGTTCTTTTCTTCTAGATTAGTAGTCTTTTACTACTGTTTATTTGCATTCATAAATCTCTCTTTTGTTTCTTTGTTAAGGTTTGACTATGCAGATTGAAATTTTTACATTTTGTTCATTATTTTTGCTGTGTAGGACACAGATGCTGCTCTAATAATTCTCATTTCTCTTTTAAACAAATTAGGGACAGTGTTGTGGTTCTACATTCTCCTCAAATTCCTCTCATCAAATGTTGGATTATTTTCCTTCATTTTGTGGTGAACTCTTTTAATAAATCTGGAGGGCACATTTCCTTCTGTTGTGAATATTTTTCTTATCAATTTATTTTTCCTTGGGGGCTGGATCTCAAAGTATCTCAGCATCCTCCCACACTGGGAAATTCATGGTTCACCAGCCTAGGTCTCTGCTTTTTGGTTGGTCAGAACTAGATGCATTTGGATACTGTGCTCTGCTCTCAGGTTGGGGGAGTAATGCATAGCTCCTCACATGCACAGTGTCCTATCCTGGTGTTCCACTTCCTCTTTTCCTTAGTTTTCTGGCCTAGCACTGGAAGTTCAGCATCTGCTTTCTGGTAATTCAGTATTAGTAATACTGATAATGCAGTATTAGTGCTTCTGGGTTGCAGCCCCTAGCAGGTTTTGCTCCCAAAGGTTTGTGGTCAAGTTGTTTGTCAGGGCTCAAAGAAACTTCTGTAGGCTGGAGCTGGAATCTCTATGATAATGGAAAGAGGGAAGGGAGCTTGAAGCCTAAGTGTAAATTTTAATGGAAGCTTATGTGGTGTCCTTGGGTCTGCTAGTGAGGCCTCACTGACAATAGGGAGGTAGAGAAGATGTGCTGAATGAGATCTATTCTTACAGGTTTTTTCTTTTTTTCCTTTTTAACTTCTTGTGGATTCTTAGTGTTGTATACTACGAAGACAGCTGAAATTGCTTTATCTTTGACATATAATTTCTTGAAAGGTCATGGGAATTAGAAAAAATAGTCTGCCATCTTGTTGCTCAAATGACTAGAAAATCCCTTACTTATATCTTTCATTATATTGTAGATTTCTTCTTAGCAAAAACCTTCTCTTCAAAGAATACTAATACTAAAATCTGAGAGGGTCCTGCAGAAATAATTTAATCAAACTACTCATTTCATTAGTGAGAAAACTGAAACTCATAAAGGTTAAATGACTTATTCATGGTTAAATAGCTTCTGCCAAAATACTCATGCTTCTGATTCTCAGTCCTGTATCTTTCCAACCTTCAATGAGTCTGCATTATACTAAGAGCCTAAAAATATTTCTTGAAAGACAGCTTTCAAAATCTTAAAACAGACAAAATGTACAAAAAGTCATGGAGGGAAGGCTTCTTGGGAATGGAAAAGCAGCTTAACTAGAGAGCCAGTTGGGTTGTATCTTACAAAGGCACTGACCTTCCCCCCACTCACCCAATAATCAACCCACCTCATTTGGCCCCAGTCAGAGCTGACTTGGCATGCATTCTCTACCAATCACAGAGGAACACTCTAAGGTCAGGCAGTGTGACCTCTAGCTTCCAAGGCTGTTTCTGTTAGCAAGTTCAGTGTAGAAGAAAAGAGTTCCCTTGGCCTTTTGTCCAATAGTCTTGTGAACAGAGGTTATGGCTATCCCTGGTCTGGGAGCTGCCCAAATCAGAGTGTTTTAGACCGTATCAGTTCTTCTTTTTCTTTTCTTTTTTCTTTCTTTTCTGATTAAGATCTTCTTCCTTTTTCTTTTTCTTCTTCTTATGATTAGAAACAGAAGGCATTTCTGGGTAACAGAGCCCTGAGTGCAAAGATTTGAAATTGAGGATAGTTTACTAAGGCTTATTCTCCCTTTCCCCAACTTTAATCTCTTTAAATTTTAAGACTTGGAAGCACCTATATAATGTCTTCTCTCCATTTTCTGAGGACTGTCACTTTTTTAAAAGGCAAAAAAGAAATATAATTCCTTCAAAAATGGTGTAAGGAGTTCTGGGGCAAGAGGAGAATAGGAGAAAACATACTTATTATGTGCTAGGCATTGTGCTAAGCACTTTCTAGATATTATCTCATTTTAGAAGAAAGGAGTAAAGAGCAAGTCGATTTACTTGTTCTCCTTATTTCCTGCATCCTCTGTTTCCCTCTTTCTCCTTTCCTAGAGAAACATTCAGCAATCAGCTCCAACAAAGGCAACAAGAGTTCCTTCCAAAGGCTAAATTTCAGCTCCTACCAAAATCTCAGGCCTTCAAAGCCATGGACATACAGGGGAACTGAAACTGGGGGAGTTATCGCCCCATCCCAGATAAGATGGATGGGGATGGGAGAAGCAGAAATGTATTTGTTTCTAGATGTGGGTATTTGTATTACAAACTCTAATTCACTTTCAACTTCCCTTCTTCTTGTTCTGTCGATTGCTGTAAATATTTAAAGCCTTTTTTTTTTTTAAAAGACATATTGGTGGGGAGAAGGCTGTATAAGTGTGTGTGTGTGTGTGTGTGTGTGTGTGTGTGTGTGTGTGTGTGTGT
>NC_058134.1:48158817-48160458 GCF_016433145.1 Gracilinanus agilis
CTGTCCCCTCCCTTGTTGTTCCCTTATTTTTGTTTTTTTTTAAAGACCGAATGAATTCCCTCCCCCTTCTTCTTCCCTCCCTTTTTGGCCTCCCCACTCCCCTGCTCCCTTTGGTTTATCCCTTCTGACTTTCTCAGTAGGGTTAGATGGAGTTTTATATCCAGATGGATAATAAAGCTACTCTTCCTTCTCCGGGTTGATTATACTGAGAGTAAGGTTTGATTACTACCTCTTAATGCTCTCTTCCTCTCCTTCTTATGGTAGTATTTATCCCCTCCCCTTCCCATGCCCTCTTTGTGTGTAATAGAATATCTTATTTTTCTTATTTACTCGGATTTTTCTTGGTGTCCCCTACTCTTCCTCCCCTCTTTCCCACCCCCCATGTCATCTTAGACCATTTAGTATCCTGTCCTCTCCCTATGCATTATTCTTCTGGTTGCTATAATAGTGAATATTATAATAGTGTATAGAGTTCACTACAGAGAATTATACATAGCATTTCTCCACCTAGTAATACAGATACTTAGATCTTATTTATGCCCTTAAAGAGTCAAGCTTAAAAGACTATGAGTTTTCTTTCTTTTCCCTCTGTTTCTTATTTACCTTTTCATCATCTTTCTCTTGATATCTGTGGTTGAGTGTCAAACTTTCCAATTAGTCCCGGTCTCTTTTGTGCAAACACTTGGAATTCTTCAATTTTGTTGAATGCCCATACTTTCCCCTGAAAGTATATGGTTAGTTTCGCTGGGTAGTTGATCCGTGGTTGCAGGCCCAGCTCTCTTGCCTTTCTGAATATTGTATTCCAAGCCTTGCGTTCTTTTAGTGTTGAGGCTGCCAGATCCTGTGTGATCCTTATTGGTGCTCCTTGATATTTGAATTGTCTCTTTCTGGCTTCTTGTAAGATTTTTTCTTTGACTCGAAAGCTCTTCAATTTCGCTATTATATTTCTGGGTGTTGACTTTTCTGGGTCCAGTTTAGAGGGTGTTCTATGGATCCTTTCAATGTCTATATTGCCCTCTTGTTGTAGAACTTCAGGGCAATTTTGCTGAATAATTTCTTTGAGTATGGAGTCCATGTTTTTATTAATTTCTGCCTTTTCTGGAATACCAATGATTCTCAAGTTATCTCTTCTAGACCGGTTTTCTTGGTCTGTCACTCTCTCCTTGAGATATTTCATGTTTCCTTCTATTTTATCAGTCTTTTGACTTTGTTTTATTTGTTCTTGTTGTCTTGAGAGATCATTGGTTTCTAAATGTTCGATTCTAGCCTGTAAGGATTGGTTTTCCTTTTCAATCTGGTCATTTTTGGTCTTCAGTTGTCTTGTCTCACTTTCCAATTGCGAAATTCTGCCTTTTAAACTGTTATTTTCTTGCCAGATTTCTTCCATCTTCCTTAGCATTTCATTTTTAAACTCTTCCATAACTTGTGACCAGCTTTCATTTTTTTGGGGAGGTTTGGATTTTTGTTTTCCCTCCTCTGTTGTCTGGATTTTCTCTGTGTAGAAGTTGTCCAGTGTTCCAGAGTGTCTCTTGATGGTCTTTTTCTTCTGGATTTCCTTATTGTTGGCCATTGTTAGCCCCGCCCCTTTTCCGCTTTGTCTTTGCACTCAGGGTCTGCCTGGGCCTTGCAAGCTTGGGGGGG
>NC_058134.1:48160533-48177665 GCF_016433145.1 Gracilinanus agilis
GGTCCTCACTGGAGGTCCAAGCCTGGGCTGGAGATCGTTATTCAAGCCTAGGGCACTGCCTTTGCCTGTGCTGACGCTCTTAGGGCCCTGCTTTCACCCCTGCAGAAGGTAGTGAAAGTTCGTGGGCTGGAGATCTTTATTCGCACCTGAGGTGATGCCTTCAGAGCTTGGGAAAGGCCGAGTTTTAGGGGCCTTTGTCCAGGCCGGAGGCGGTGCCTTCACCCACGTGGGCGCTCAGGGAAAGTCCCAGCCACCTGGGGTCCCTCGTCTTGCAGCGCACAGGTACAGTCTCAGGGGCTGCCAGTGATTATCTGGTTGCCCCAGTCCTGTTTACCCACTTGTGTGGTGTGGGGAGTGGGGGAGGGGCTTCTTCCTCTCGTGTTTTAGTGTGAACTGTTTCACCCCTTTAAAGTGTGGATGCCCCGATTCTGCGTACCTTCAATGCTGCGCCCTGTTGTGGGGTTCCTTCGTTCCTCTGGACTCGTTTTTATTTCCCCTTGAGGGGTTCTGTGTGGTTCGGTCAGGAGAGATCGAGCAGCTGCTCCTTACTCTGCCGCCATCTTAACCCGAGGTAGATTGTTTTTACCAACAAGCTCTAAAAACAGAAACAATGATCACAAAGAGCCAACATGGCTATTTCAAGAACAAATAGTTCATGATGAAGACAAATATTACTTCCTTTTTTGACAGGGTTTCTAGGTTAGCTAATAAATGAGGAAACTGCTATACACAGAGCTTACTAGAATTTCAGTGTGTAAAGGGAACCCCTTCCTTCCAGAGTCGTGAACTTTCTGCTCATCTGAGCCAGCCCATTAGCGTGGCTGGAACGCTCCAGAAACTTTGATTGACTCCTGAGATGTGGTAGACCAGTACACAGGGAAAGGGAGTGACATGGAGAAGGAAGATATAGAAAGGAAACCATAGAGAAGAGGGTGTGCTTCTCTGGAGGTCTTTTGCTGGGTATCTTTCTGCAATTTGACATTGGTGGCTGGGGCGGAAGACACTCTCATGGGCTGGTAAGATTAGGGTGGTAGGCTAGGGAATATTCTTTTATTTCCTCCCCTCTTTATTTCTTTCTTAGATTATATTTATATTAAAACTAAATTGTTAAAAGCTACTATCATCCTCATGACCTATAGGTTAATTATTTTATAAATGGCAACCATGACAATCTTTTTTAAAATTAGCATTCTATTTCCAAACCAACTTCTAAATATTACATTTAGCATATTACATTTGGCATAATATTAATTTTTCAATATTACCTGGGCAAAGCGCGTGATAAAGGCTTTCTTTATGAATGAGAAAGAAAGATGTAGGGTAGGTGGTTGAGCAATTAGGTGGTTTGATAACTGAACCCAAAGAGTAGTCAATAATGGTTCAATGTCAACTTTGAACAACAACATTTCACAAAAATCTTCACTTGGCTCTGTGCTGTGTAACATTTTTATCAGATATCAATGAAGGCATGCTATTGGATTTTCCAATAATATAAATCTGGGAAGGACAGCAGCATGATGTATCTGAAAAAGTTTTTAGAAACTAGAACTGTGATAGCAAACCTTTTAAAGACAGAGTACCAAACCCTGCCCCTACCACACCCCCTAGACCAAGTGCTATGCCACCCCCTCCCAGACTGAATGCTATACCACAGCCTTTACCCTAGACAAAGGAGGGAGGAAGCACTCCATTAGTTTGCTGGGTAGAGGGGCAGGTAATGAGAGGCACATGTGGAGAAGGGGAGGGGAGTGACCTGAGTGTTCTGCTCCCCTCCAGCTCTGCTGCCTATGATCAGCCTGTCTTACCCCCTATACACTCCCATTGGACTGCTGAGCAGAGGGGCATGTGATGTGAAAAAAATGTCATCAGGCATGGTGGAGATGGGGAGGGAAGCAGCTCTGCCCAAGTCCCTTTGCCTTTCTAGTAACGAACTCTTGGGGGGAAGGGAGCCCATATGCCCATAGAGAGCACTCTGCATGCCATTTTTGGCACTCATGACATAGGTTCACCATCACTAAACTAGAATAATGGGCCAGATGTAAAATAAAGTGAAATTTAGTGGATCAATATTCATTTAAAGTTTGGAATAAATAGTTAGCTTCACAAATTTAAGGTCCTGGAAATGATAGGATCACAGAATTACTGTTGAAAGGGACCTTTGAGGTCATTGAATCCAACTCCTTAATTTTCAAATAAGGAAACGGAGAGTGGAAAAGTTAAATGACTTTTTTTCAGGGTCACTCAGCTGGTAAACATCTAAGGAAAGAAACTCTAAGACTTGACAAAACTATATATATATATGTATGTATGTATGTATGAAAGATATGGAGACTTTAGGGGCCCACAAACTCAACAGGAACATGTAGGGCTTAGGTTCAACTCCTGCCTCTATTGCTTATAGTTGTAGCTGTGTGACTTTGGACAAGTTATTTAACCTTCTCATTTGTAAAGAGACAAAGTAAATGGCCTCTGAGGTTACTTTCAGTTGTTGATCTATAATCCTATGATCTTCTCGAGAGTGTGGTATGGCAGCCAAAAAAAAGTAATCTCAGGTTGCATTTAGAATGCATAGAGTCCTCAACATAAGAGGTGATTATGCTGCTATTGTACTCTACTCTAGTCAGACCATGTCTAATAAATTATGTTCAATTCTAGGCATCAGTTTAATAAGGATATTCATACACTGAAGTAGCATCCAACTGACCAGGATAGCGACCAAAATGGTAGGGGTCCTTAAGATTTTGTTATATGAGGACTGAAATTTAGATGCTTAGTTTGGAAAAGAAAAAGACTTGGTAGGGGAGAGGAGAGAGGAACATAAAAATTGTCTTCATGTATTTGAGACCCTTTCATATGCAAAAGAGATTAGATTTGTTCTGCATGGCCCCAGAGAACAAAAGTATGAGCAGTAGGTAGAAGTTACAAACAGATAGATTTAACCTTGATATATGGGGAAACTTCCTCACAATTGGAGCCAACCAAAAGTGGAATGGGCTAAACTCAGGAAGTAGAGTTCATCTCCTTTTAAAGATATCCGAGTAAAACTGAATGACCACTTTAGGGAGATACTGTAGAGGGAATTCATGAACAGGTAGGAGTTAGACTAATTGATCTCTTTCCCAAATAACAGATTCAGGAATCCTATTGTCTTAACTATTTGTTCATGTATTTTCTATAACCATTGTGCTCACAAACATTGCATTACAAAATTCAGGGCTGTGTTGTAACCAGTTACCACTGACTGCCATTGTTAAATTTTTAGTGTGAACATTGACATCTTTGGAATTATGTAACACTATAAGTTAGGGCTTGATTTATTTTTCTGTTCATTGTCTAGACTTAGGAAAGTGATCTACTGCGAAAATTTAACACTAGCCTGTACCCCTTTCTTTGGTACTCCAAGACAAATTTTGGCTTTTGGAAAGGGAGAGTTTTGATATTAAATTTGAAATTATAACTTACCCCACCCTCTTAAGAATACAGACAAAGCTTGTTATTTATCTGTAAACAAACTACTTACAATAGTTGGATAAGAAAAGATAATGGTGGGCATGATCACTCTGCTGCCATTTTAAAGGTCTCTATGACTTGTTGGCATCAAGGAAAACCCACCTCCTTCCCAGAGTGAAGTTAGAGTCCTCCAATAACAGAGTCTCTGGAAAGAGACAACATGAAGAACATAACTTTTTTAGAGAAGAAATTGGGGCTTTGGGGCTGAGCTCTCAGAGGACACTTGCTAAGAAAACAGCCAGATACATATGACTAGAGGCCTTTTCTTTCTCTGGTCCACTTTTTATTATTAAATAAATAATTGTAAATTAAGATACAGTCTCCAGAATTTTTATTTTTAAACCTTTACCTTCTGTCTTGGAATCAATACTGTATATTGGTTTCAAAGCAGAAGAGTGGTAAGGGCTAGGCAATGGGGGTCAAGTGACTTGCCCAGGGTCACACAGCTAGGAAGTGTCTGAGGCCAGATTTGAACCTAGGACCTCCCGTCTCTAGGCCTGACTCTCAATCCACTGAGCCACCCAGCTGCCCCCTCCAGAATATTTTAATCTTAACACTAAAAAATAGTAATAATGCTGATTAAACTTATAAGTATATTGTATGAACAGGGGTTGTTGTTGTTTTGGGGTTGTGATTTTTTTTTTTAGAGAGCTGATAGTTAAACATTTACCCACATGGACCTAAATATATTCCAGAACTGTAGAGGAAAAATGTGTTCAGAGTTGGGAAGATTATTATGATAAATAATCACTCTCCCAGTGGTATTGGTCTTCCCTTAATTATGAAACCTGAAAGGTATTTCCCCAGAAAACTTACAGAGATCCATTGTAAGGTACAGTAACTATAAGCTCAATATGAGGAAAAGACAAATTTGAAAAGCAATGAACCTCAAATGAGTCAGCAATGATGTCAGTAATTCAGCTTTTTAATGGTACATTTAACTTGTGCTTAAATTAAAAGTGAACTCTTTGGAGCATTCTGCAATTGTTAGTACAAGAGTTCATTATTGTCAGCATCACACCATCTCAGCTAACACTGACAAGTCAAACTAAGTCTTATGTCTGAAAGAATAGTAATTACAGTAAAATTTGAATTATATTGTATCTATCTTTGGTCAAGATTTCTGGGCCTCAAAATTAAGCCACTACAGTGTTCCAGTATCTTAGGATCCACTATCATGTAATCATAGGAAAGGGTAAAACTAATTTCCGAAATGTAAAATAGATTCAGCCCAGCTGTTAAATGTGATTGTTTAAACCTCAATACTCACAGCTCACTAGTTCCTGGCATTCTATGTGATTTCAGTACAATGAAATGCCATTAAATTACCTGCAAAAAAAAAAAAAAAGACTTAGCAGGTATTTCCATAAGAAAAACTTGATATAATTACAATTGAGATCACTGGGGTTTTTTTTTTCTTCCTTAAATTTCCCCTTGACATTGAAGGGCTAAAGCAAAAAATGATTAAACACCAATTAAGCAATAATGTCCCTAGAATTATGCATGATAATGATTCAGAAAGCACAAGCTGGTACAAGAAGATAATTTTTTTAAGTATTGAAAACAAATACTGATCCAAGATTAAAATTCTTGGTTTTAATGTGGCAGACTAAATAATCTATGCCTTTTGCATAAATTGATTGACACTATTGCTACAGAATCAAAGATTAGTATTCATTCATTCAACAAAGATTTATTAGCATTTTCATCTTTGTACACAAAGGAAAATAAGTTCATAAAGAAGGACCAAGGGTATGCTGTGGTAGAAAGTATAGTCAGAAATCATGAATCCATAGGATCATAGAGGGATAGATTTAGTGCCAGAAGAGAACTTAAAGATCAGGTGCTGAGAACTCCTCATTAGTCAAATGAGAAAACTGAGACCCAAAGAAGATGATTTACTCAAGGTCACAAAGATACTAAATGGAAGATCTGGCATTCAAATCCAGATGCCCTGACTTTACATGCATCATTCTTTCCACAATACCACGCCTCAGTACTTAAATTGGGCTTCTAATATCAATAGATGGGGCTTTGCTTTATTTTATGTGGTTATTTCCGTGGCAGCTAGGTGAAATAGTGGATAGAGCTAAGGGCCTGGAGTAAGAAGATCTGAGTTCAAATGGGGCCTCAGATAAAATTACTAGTTTTATGACCCTGGGCAAGTCACTTAATCCTGTTTGTCTCGATTTCCTCATCTGCAAAATGAGTTAGAGAAGAAAATGCAAACCATTCCAGTATCATTGCCAAGAAAACCCCAAACAGAGTCACAAAGAGTCAGACACGACTGAAAAACAACTAAACAACAAAAGGAAAAATAAAACAGAAAAACAACTAAGCAATAGAAGGAAAGAAAGAAGAAAGTAAGAATATTTATTAAATGTCTACTATGTATCAGATACTGTGCTAAACCTTTATAAATATTATTTCATTTGATCCTCACTACAACTCTGGAAGGTAGATACAATTACTATTAATTCCCCTTTATAATTGAACAAAGTCAGGCCAATGTGTCCAATATTACAAAGAGGAAGTAAGTGTCTGAGATGTTGGATATGAACTCATCTTCCTGACTCAGATTCAGCTCTCTCTCCACTGCATCATCTAACTGTGTCTACTAAATAGTGTTGAGATTTACTTTCTATTTAATAAAATTAGGATTTTGAGCTAGAAGGGACCTTGGAGATACAGCCCTCTCATTTTATAAATAAGAAAATGAAGACCAAAAATGTCTAGTTAGTGCCGTAGTCCTCATTAGATCTTTGGCCACCTGATATTTCAGGATTCTTTTCACTGACCTACACTTACCACAAGGCTAGTAAAGGTCTTCAGGTTAATGTCACATGGACTGATAGTAATCTGGGTTAGATCTTTGGAGGGACTTGTATTTGATCCTAAAAGTTTGTAGGAAAGGATAAGACAGAAGTTTATTGAGGAAAGCATAAGGAGGAATTTAAGATAATATACATCTTTGCCATAGTTCACATACTTTATCCCCTTACTTCTGGACAGGACCATAACTAAATCATTGTAATAGGACAGAAGTATTATCTGGTGAGAGGAGGAGCAAGGCTACCTTTTCTTAGGATGGATCATCTCTTTTCTAGACATTCCCCCTTCCTCTTGCTTAGTACAGTTCCCAACCCCTACCCTGACTTATTTTTGAAACCTGCAAATATGAAATCTTTTATGCTGAAAACATCTAGCTTCCCAATCAATGCCAATCTGCTTCATGTTTATATAGTCAAGGGTACTTCTCATAGAATTGTTGGCCCTCCACCTGTTGTGGTCTATAAATATGGCTGTGCTGGAACCAGCTCAAACCAGTTCTCAAGAGGCCACTTGTGTGCTCGTTTGGAAAACAGCAAATTATAAATCTGCTGTTTATAATTTCCCCCAATTTCCCCCATCCTTCCTCTCCTCACCCCTTCCCTTCCTATACATTCTTCTTTTAGATCATTAAAACTTGACAGAACCACTCCCAGGCCCTCTGTCTAATCAGATTCCTTTTATGACCATGGTGATAGAGTTCTACTGGGATATAGGTATCTTCTCTCCACATCATAATGTAAATAGTCTATTCTTGTCTAGTTTTTTAAAATTGTTTGCTTATGTTTATTTTTTTAGTTTCTTTTGATTCCTGGGTTATATGTAAAAGTTTCTTTGTAGTTCCTGCCTTTTTATCCAGAATGCTTGAGGGTCTTCTTTTTAAATGTCCATTTCCCCCCTATTGTGTAGGATTATACTCAGTTTTGCTAGATAAATTATTCATAATTATAAATCATTCACTTTTTTCCCCCTTCAGTTATATTGTATTCCAAGCTCTTCATTTTTTTAAATCAGAGCTACTAAATCTTGTGTGATACTGATTATGATTCCTCAGTCCATTAATTTTTTTCTTCCCCTGGTAGAAAAAGTACTTGCTGAAAGAAAAGATGTACAAAGTGTCGTTTCCTAGTAACTAATTAACATAAGGCTATTATAAGGGCTTCAAGTTTGATAGCTGGGAAATCCTGATAACTATAACTTTTTATGACTATAAGATAATTGTTTATTGCCTAGCTATAGCAAGTCTGATGAAAATTAAACTTTAGCTTCTCATCCTAATTTAGACGTTAGTCATTTTATTCAAAGAGACTTTGCTTTAAGGAAGGAAAAGAAAAAATAAGCAAAGGAAGTGGGGGGGCATAAAGGGGAAAATATCCCCAAATAGCAGATCATAGATAGGAGGAGCAGAGCAGAGACCAATTCCTGATGCTTGAAAGATGGAGACAATCAGACCCTAGTTGAGCTTGAGTATCCATCTTATACTTTTCTCTGATTTGGGAAAGGAACAGCACCCAGATGAGTAGATGGTTCATAGAAAAGCAGCTGATCTACTTATTGGGATGAGAGCATAGAGCCTTAATTGCCCCCATAATGAGCTCAATGGAGGAAGACAGGTTTTACATCTGTAGATAAAAGGTGACTTGTTGAAGAAAAAACAATGATGTTAACAACTATTAGAGGAAAAGAAATCCGGGACTTAACCAGCTCAACTGACTGACATGTATGGCCTCCCAGGAATTTCCTATTTCTTTAAGGTAATTCAGTCAAGACTTTTTCAAGGGTCAAAATTATGATTCCACAACTTGGAGTTTTGAATGAAGAGCAAAGAAATTTCCCCCTAATAAAGAAAAATAGGAAGAGGATATAATTGACCATAATAAGCTTAAGTAGTGCTGAAATAAAAACATTACCCCAGTGCTACAAGATTTAATTCTAGGCTTACAAACATAGCTTTCTGAACAGGCTTCATTGTATTTTGTCAGCTTCAAGGTGACCAAATCCTGTCTTTTTGCTCTGAAAATGAAGACTATTAACCAATATTCAAATAAAGTGTCTAGTTTATGAAAACATATTGTTTTAAGTAAATGTATTTTTTCTCTTTCTTTAACTTGACCTCTTAAAACCACACAGTTCCAATCTACTCAAAATTAGCTACTCAACTTCTTGAGAAAATGAAAGAATACAAGAGTGAGTGACAGCTCTGTTATCTTACTTTGTATCTTTCTATGAACATACTGTTCAAGTAGCTTTTCAATGTAGGGGTAACACTAAGGATAAGAATATTTTCTGGTTATTTTTCTATGTGAAAATTTTATGCCATTGGAACAACAGACTTATTCAAGAGGAAAACAGTACCTTATCTTAGGGGTAGTAAATGTCCTTAGGACTATAATCATTTCTAGTATCATTCAAAGGGAAAGACTACATTTACAATGTATGAGCATTGACCATTTTAATATTACTAAGAAAAGACCATAATTAGTAGGTAATATATTAAAATATAAGGAATTTGAAAATATAGATTTAGACTGAGGATAGGCACACTTGAAGATAGAAAATGTAATCCATATAAAGAAACAGTAGCAAAAATAAATAGCCCAAAATATTTGTCTAGACATCCAAAATTTGGGAGGAAATAAACAAGAATCAGACATCTTAACTTATACTCCTTGGTTCTGAATGCCAGAAATATTTTAGCATTTGATTATCTTCTTCGTTAGTTGCATTGCTTCATGTCTTGATTAAATGCCTTTAGAATTAAATCTATATGTCTCTTGGACACCCAATTCTCACTTGTGGCTCCAAGAAACTGTAGTATGTGCAGTGGTTACACCCCAATAAAGCCATCTTGGCAGATAGCCTAAGGTTAAGGATATTTACAGGCCTCAAAACCACCAATGAATTAAGGGGATGTCTATCCCAGGCATGTGAAAACTGCCCTGGTAGAATGGGCACATGAGAACAATTTATTCCAATGGCCATTAAGGCAGCAGAAGCAGGCTCTGTGGAGGGCTTAGAGCTTGGTGAGACATCAAAGATGCTGAGGTCATTTACTGCATCCTAGGTCATCACAAGTGGTCCTGACTTTTGTCTTGCCACTAATCTTCAATGACTCTAGAAGAAAGAGTGAGGCTGATGACATTGTGCAACTCTACTTCACTTAAATCTAATTCAATTGGCAAATTAAGACAATATCCTGTGGCATCATCAAAAAACAAAGGATGAGCAACAACCATATATCTCTTGATTGTCCTAGCAAGGAAATGCAAGATTGCATTAGAGGACTCAGGAATTGAGATGAATAGGCTTTTGCCTACAAGAGTTACACTGAATCTAGGAGTAACTAAGAATATTACATAAACAAAGTTAATCACTCATGCCAAAGTTTTGAGACAAAGACCACTGGGAAAATATAGGTGTCTATTTTATAAAAAGCAAGTATATGTTGATACCAGGCCATGAAGAACATTGAGACCATGAATCAGAAGAAAAATACTATAGCATTGTCTCTTAAGGTTCATTCCTCTTCTCAGAGTCCCTCCACCAGCCAATTCTGTACATTCCTTAATCTCTAACCTCTAATCCACTCCAGCCAGAGCATAAATGGAAATAAAGAGTTGAAGGGAAGGACATCTCCACTATAGTCCTACTATGCCCCACAATGGTGACATAGAGGGGGTCATCTAGGCTCCTAAGGGGTATGAGTTTGGCAGACCCAATCAAGATGGGATGACTATTTGGTCCTAAGGAGAGGCAATGGCTTCTATTAAAGGATCAATCTAGCTAAGATTGGAAAAATCACCAACCGGTAAGTTATTCAATTAGGGAATGAATCCTTTGACCTTGGTGATCCATGAAACAAAGAAAAAAATTGTAAATGCTCAGGCCTGTTGTTATTCCTCTTTCTGACAAAAGAAGGGTAGTAGGGGAAAATGGGTTTTGGCTGTTAATAATAACACAATGTTTAGGTTGTCTATGAAAATTAACTTAACAGTCAGTGCTCTAATGTAATACGTTTGTCCAATGATAGAAAAAATTGACACATTATCAGGGGAAAAGAGCAGAACTTCTATAAAGAATTAATAAAAGTAAATGGGCAAGAATAATATAGCTTGAGAAAACATGGATGGGCTGTGATCAGTAGCCATTAAGGAATACCAATATCAATGAGATCAAATATTTAAGTATTAAATGAATATTAAAATATTAAATGAACTGGGCATTTGGCATGTAGCTTTATGTTCCATTTCATGGAATAATAGACCAGGTAGAGTCTTTGGAAATCATGAAATTCAAACCCCTCACTTTCTAGATAAGAAAACTGTGAGTGAAATGAGTCAGTGTAAGGCAGGGTGGCATAGTGGATAAAATACTGGACTAGGGGTAAGAAAGATTTGGGTCTGAATCCTCTTCTAACACTTACTAACTGGTGTTGCCATGACCAAATTATTTAACTTCTCTCAACCTCAGTTTTCTTCTCTGTAAAATAGGGATAATATCACCTGCAATAGTTACTTCCTGGTTTATTGTGAGGCTTAAATGAGATATTACATATTAAAAATTTTACAAGCCTTTAAAAACTTTTCAGAGTGTCTCCGAAGTTTTAGCCAATTTTAAGCTTTAATAGCCTTTGGAACATGCTGAATATGTGTATCAGATATGGTGATGATGATGATAATTTACGATGACTTGTTCCTAGTTCAAACAGCTAGTTGGTACCAGAGCTAGTTTAAGAACCTAGATCTTTTGACTCCCTCTCAAAATGGCTTTTTCAGAATGACAGTATTGCACTATAGAGTGGGAATCTTAAGGGGAAATAGACTATAGAGGGTGAAACATTTTTGTTGTTCTTGAATCTTTCCTTTGTACATTGTTTAAAGGATAGAGATAAAGGGGTAAGAGGAGAAATATTGCAGAAAATAAGTGCTGTAAAAATAAAAGCTATCATTTTTTAAATCTCTAAATATTTTTTTAATTTAAAAGAGACCTCAGAAGTCACCCATTCTAACCTGTTCCTGAACAATAAAGCAACATTCCTGACAAGTGATAGTCCTGTTTGATGATCTCCAATGAAAAGGAATTTACTACCTCTCAAGGAAGTTCATTCTATTTTATACAACTAGAATTGTGAGAAATTTTTTTCCTTCTATGAAGCTGAAATCTTCTTCCCTATAATTTCTGCCTAGTCAACTTAATTCTTCCCCTGGAACCAAAAAGAACAAGCCTAATCACTTTTTCACATGGCAACCCTTTAAATAGTCTGAAGATAGAGATCATGTACCAAATCTTGTCCTAATTAAGCATTCTCACCTCCTTTAGCTAATCCTTTTATGATGTGAGTTTGGGGTTCCTCTCTACCCAAGTCAATTTCCTCTAAAAGAAAGTCCATTTTGTCATTGTCATTTCTAAAATATACCATCAAGAACTGAAAATATGAGTTCACATCTGGTCCAAATAGAGCATAATAAGATAGGACTATGACTCCTTTCATTTTGGACACTATGCTTCTTTTTTATTAAGATAATAGCTAGTATTAATATAGGACTTAAGGTTTGCAGAATACTTTATATGTTTATCTTGACAACAACCCTTTGACGCAGGTACTGTTAGTATCCTCATTTTACAAAAGAAGAAACTGAGGCTTAGAGAAGTTAAGTGACTTGCCTAGGGTCACATAATCAGACAGAATCTTAACTGAGTTCTTCCTTACTTTAAGGCCAACATTCTATCTACTGTGCCACCTACATGTCTGGGCTATATTCATAGTTAATGCTCTCTCTCTCTCTCTTTTTTTTTTTTTTGGCCTGCTACATCACATTGTTCATTTGTATTCAGCTCGCAGTCCACTAAAACACCCAAGTCTTTTGCAAACCTGTGACCCCCGAGACATATTTCCCCTATCTGGCAACTTATGCAGGTGATAATTTAAGAATTATGTGAAGAATATGTCATCAATCCCTTCTAAATTTCATCCTATTAGTTTTAACTGACCAGTCCAAGCCCATTGAGGTCTCTCTGTTTTCAAGTTCTCCCATCTAAAGTACTAGCTATCCAGCCCAAGGGAAGGTAGGTGATGCAGTAGATAGAGTGCCAGGAAAGACTCATCTTCCTGAGTTCAAGTCTGGCCTTAGACACTAGCTGTGTACTTTTGGGCAGGTCACTTAACCCTATTTGCATCAGTTTCTTCATCTATAAACTGAGCTAGAGAAGGAAATGGCAACCCATTCCTGCTCTGCAAAGAAAACTCCAAATGGGATCATAAAGAGTTGTACTCAAATGAAATGATTAAACAAGAAACAGTTCTTCTCAGATTTGTGTTGCTTGAAAATCAATTATGCATTCCATCTGCCCTAACATAGTTACCTCCCATTCAGGGAACCAAGGAGAAAAGAGAGCACAATTCACATATGCAGGTCCCTTGGGGAGCCTGGGCTATCTTTGGCTTCCCAAACTAAAGTCTACAGATGCTCCCAGTTGAGTGCAACAAATTGCTGCAAACTTTTTGCTCTGGAACCTTTCTCTTGACCTGCCTTGTTTCCATCTTCCTGATTTACTGCTTTTGCCCTTAGTTCTGATTTCCAGCACTAGTTTTGTATTCCCTTGTTTCTCTGCTCTCTCCTGCATTTTGATAAATTGCAGATATTTCCTTTCAGACTCAACTTGGCAGACCTGTGGTTGCCCTCTTCCCCAACAACAAGCCCCAGCTTCTTTGTAGAGATAGTGTTACACAAACATAATGAATGACTAAGGCTAAGGCCACGGTATTCGGGCCCCACTATGGTAACCTACATGGAGACACCTTGACTGCCACCCTAGAAAACTTTCAGTCATATCAACTCTAAAGTACCAACTGTGGTTCAGAGTGAGGTTGAGATGGATGGGATACCAAGACAGAAGATCATATTATTTAAGGTGGGATTATTTAAGTTGAGATCATCTAGTAGAGGAGTTTCATGTTACAGATGAAGAAACTGAGAAACATAAAGGTGGAATGCCTTTACCCAAGATCACATAAGTTGTAAATAGCAGAACTAGAATTTAAACCCAAACCCAGTGATTCTAAATCATGTGCTTTCTCTGTTTTAATATGCTGAGTAAAATATTAAACAGAACATGGGGACAGGTAGGTAGCTCAGTGATTTGAGAGCCATGCCTAGAGATGGGAGGTCCTGAGTTCAAATTTTGTCTCAGATAATTCCTAGTTATATGACCCCCAGCAAGTCATTTAACTCCCATTGTCTAGTCCTTGCCACTCTTCTGCCTTGGAACCAATACAATGCACAGTATTGATTGTAAGACAGAAGGCAAGGATATAGATATGGAGAAAGATATAGATATAGATATAGAAAACAGAACAGAGCCCTACAGCATTTCATAAAAGAATCTCCTCAACCCTGTCAACCACTAAGTTGATATAAAAGTATCTCATTCATTAGAATATAAGTTCCTTGAGGACCAGGACTTTTTTTTTGACTTTCTTTGTACTCCCAAATCAACTAGCATTTAAGTGTGTACTAAGTGCTAAGCAATATGCTAAGATCTGAGGACAGAAAGAAAGTTAAATTATAGCTGCTGCTCTAAAAGAACTCAGAATCAAACAAGGGAAACATCACATAAACAATTATGTATAAACAAGATAATACAATTCCTAGCCCATAGTAAGTACTTAATAAATGTTGAATAATTAGGAAATGCAATTTGAAAGTTTTTTTTTTAAATGAACATCATCTTTCTACATTGCTTTAAGTTGTCAATAAGGGATGGAAATAGGAATTGTTGCCTTTGGCCTGATGAGAAAAGTGAAAGTGAAAGAGAGAGATGGTGGAGAGAGGAAGGGGTGGGGAGAGAGAATGAGAGAAGGGGGAGAATGGCGCGTGGAAGAGAAGGGAAGAGAGGAGAGAGAGTAAAAGAGAGATTTGAAGCTCTACTATAGCAGTTTGAGTTTTCCTCCACAGAAGTAACATTGTTTTAGATAGTGGAAATAGGAAAAAGGAAAATGTAAAACTAAGGGCATACAAAGTAGAATACTTCAGACATAATCCTAGGAAATAGGCATCATCTATTTACATTTCCACCCAACCTTAAAACTAAATAATGCAGTAAAAATTAGATGAAACATTTCAGAACAATATGGAAAAACAATACAGTAAATACAACAAGGGATGATAGACTTGTTCTTATAAATAATTAGCTGTCATTAAGGTAAATATTTTCAAGAATAACTACGTGTGATTTTCTCATTATACAGTCTTTTAAACAAAACTTGCTCTAGCTTGCAGGATCTTTTATAGCCAGAAGATCCAGGACTGTGCATCAACATCCTGCTATACAAGAAAAACCAGCTTTAAAAAAATGTCAAATTTATTCTTCCATCTTGTCAGAGAATACTTTCATATGTAGTTCTTTTCTATCTAGGCAATCAAAGAAGATATTCTAAAGATATGGACTCACTTAGAAAATTAAGACATATAAATTGAAAACCAACCCAAGTTCAGCCTAAAAGAATGGCCATAATATGAAATTTGATCTAGCCCTCATGAAAACCTGGTACTAGTCTTAGAAGGATAAAATAATCCCTAAGTCCCTTCAAGAAAGACAAAACAATGAATATTGAAAAGGTAACTTTGGACAATCAAAATTTTAAAAGTAATCACTTGCTTTACCCAACATTTAGTACAAAATTTTAATAACTATAATCACAAGAAGGATTTACGTAAACCTTTGGAAGAAAATCCTATAAGAAGAATTCCCAAGGGTGAAAAAGAATTGTCTCATGTTCAAGAAGGCTAAAAAAAGTCATGTCTTTTCTGTAACTAGGGATAGCTTTTTGTACTCAGTGAAGTGAGAAGGGAAGAATTAGATTAAAAGAATTCATTCAAACTTTGTTAACCTACATTCTCTCTTCTAAAGTATTCCAACAAACGGCTGTCCTGAATCTGTCCTAACAATTCTGAGAAAATGTATACATCAAAAGAGTTCACTGACTTCTAAATCAATGGCATGATTATAGCCTGAAATAGGTGTTAGAAATTGAAATTCCCAAAGTAAAATAACCAGGTATTCTTATCCCCATACCACAATTTTTCATTCCGTATGTATCTGATAGCTTTGTATTGTTTAGGTAGTGATGGCTGGGTTCAGAACTATGATTTCATTCATTGTGTAGGCAACTCCCAGCAAGGAAAGGCCTACCAATGAAGCTTAGTAATTGTTTAACGATTTAGAGACTTAGGGAGTTGCTGGAAGACTGAAAGGTTGTGTCTTGCCCTAGATACATGGTGTCAAACTTTTAAATTTAATATGCATTATTAACATCATCTCTAGCACTTTCTTAAATCTAGACAGTTAACAAAATAAAAAAATCAAGCCCTAGTTTTTAATTGGACAGATTTCTGTGGTGTAAATGCTCACTTTGAAAATTTAACTATCTTCTCTACCAAGCCAAATTCAACTGGCTTCAGCACACTCTTAGAACTTAAGAACCTGACAGTTTTTGCAAAATCTTTTTTTCTTCAAGTTCACACAGCATTTATATATTTAAATTATAGATCAGTAACGTTATCTTGAAATCTGCTTCCCGCCCTCAGGGCATCCTTCTGAAATGTCATTTTAATGTTTTTATAAAACTTATTTAAGCTACTAGGAGGTACAATTATAGACTTGGAGTAGAAATGGGGATTGTGAAACATAGAATGGAGTAAAGATTTGTATATAAATAAGAAAACATGTAGATTTCTCTTTTATTTTTATTTATCCAATTTTGCACTGAAACTACTGAGCAATCTTTTTAAGAAACAACCAAAAGTAAGAACTACTCTCTGAGGCTGTAACTCATCAGCCAAAATGTTCGGTTTCAGAAAACTATCAAAGGAAGTCACACCCAAAAATGGTCCCTGGACTAGTCCCTCCTTCAAGGAGAGACAGGAGAAAGTCATTCTCTCACCATTTCTAAGTGTTTAAAAGGCTGTCACTCTTCTGCAGCCCCATACTTTGAAAATCTGTTAGATGTAGAATCACAAGAATATTTACACTGGAAAGGGCTTAAAGATTATCTAGTCCAACCTTTTCATTTAACAGATAAAGAAATTGAGTTCCAAAAGGGATAAGTGACTTACTTAAGGCCATAGAGTTATTTAGAAACCAGATCTCTTGGTCTCACAGTTTAGTTCTCTTGCTACTACATTATCCTACCTCTCTAAATAGTGCAGGTGCTTTAGGACTTAAATATTGGAAATGAATATAGTTACACAGGTTTCAAAAGCTTATTTATTTAATATCCCTTATTTCATGTAAGAAACTCTTAAATTGAACTTATAGAAATATAGCTGGGAAGAATGTGATAGAAAGTCAATATGAGATGAATAAAAGAATTTCTGCGCCTCAGTGTTGACCCAGTTGAGATTAGATAGCATGCATTTATAGTGGGCTCTATCTGTCTGGCTGTATGGTTTTGTGAGTTTTCTGCTAGGGAAGAAACTTAAAGGTATGCCCTCAAATACTGTGAATTTTAGCTCATGTAGGGGAAGGAAAGGGATTATGCAGTTATATACCACCTACTATGTGTCAAGTATTGTGCTAAGTGCATTTACAAATATATCATTTGATCCTCACAATAACCCTGGGATGGAGATGCCAATATTATTCCATTTTGTAGTTGAGGAAACTTTTTCTTTTTTCTTTTTAAATTTATTTTTCTGTTACATTAAAATCCCCAAGTATCTCCCTCCCTTTCTCTTCTCTCTGCATTAGGAAAGGCATTATTTGACAAAAAAATAACATATATATATATATAT
>NC_058134.1:48178165-48193203 GCF_016433145.1 Gracilinanus agilis
AGACAGGTGTGGGATATCTAAGATAAAAATCTGAGATTCCTCTTTTGATTCCTTTCATAATTCTCACCTTCCTTCAAAATACATTATAGTCTTATTGAAAAAGCTTTGGACTCTCAGCACTCCAGCAGGAGGGGGGCTAACTCTGTTCCCCTTTGCCCAAGAACACAGATGGCTGGTACGGCCAAGGCCGAACCCTTGGCAAGGCATTTTGCCCAGAATTAAAGTAAAATAATGAGGCTCAAAAAATTGTTTAATACCATCAAGGCTGAGAAACTGACGGGGCTTTCCAACCTAACAGAGATGTCCCAGGCGCCACTTAAAGATAACACATGTAGTTGATAGTTTAGCATAGGTTTTTGTCTACACCTTGGAGGCTTCTAAGGCTTTTGTTTTGACTGCAGTAAAAATCTTGCTCTCTGTAACTGTGGGAAATTTTCTTGGCTTTTGGGGGAAAGGGATCTTTAATTTCCTTTATAATAAAGTGGCTACTTCAGTATTTCTTGAAGTACAATGAGCTAACAAGCCATGCTTCCGATCTGTTTCATTCTTTGCGTCCGACGACCACTCAGGCCACTCAGATTAGTCTCTGGTTATAGAGTATCGATCTCTATAATACATATCACATGTTGATATATATGTTGATATATGTTGATATATACATATATATAAATGTGAGATCACTACTAAGGATTAAAAAACATAGACTATATATTGTTGAATAAAATTGTTGAACTGAACTATGTTTAATTTTTTAAATTAAAACAATTTTTTTGATAAGAAAGTTTTTTTCTTCTTCTTTTTTTTAAGCATTTAAATGTAATATCTCGGGTACCTATTGAATAAGATGGCCTTGGATTTAGCCATAGAACAGGAGAAGTTGTGCTGCTCTGGTAGATCAATCTTCTGCAATAAAATAAATTAATGCCACAGTAGTATGTCAAGAAAAAATGATTAAAATATAATATCAGTTGCCATTGGAAATGTCACTCAGGCAAAATTACAATATTGCAAATAATTTGAAAGGTGAAATCTTCTCTTCCCCTCCTCTAGCCTGCTACTTTTCTTCCTATTCTGCCTCTCAGGTGAGGAAAGTACGTCTTACTTCACTGTGAAAATAAAGCTCCTTCAGCCTGAGCTTCCCCTTACTTTCTCTTCATCTTAAAACCTTTTGACATCATCTTCCAGTTTCTCCTTTTCCCCAGTCTAATATCAGTGAAGTGATCTTTCTTCTTGCCAAGGTCAAAATCTTTACACCTATCCTTCATTTTACCTCCTGTCATATTCAACAGGATGCAGTTTCTTTCTTTCTTCCTTCCTTTCTTTCTTTCTTTCTTTCTTTCTTTCTTTCTTTCTTTCTTTCTTTNTCTTTCTTTCTTTCTTTCTTTCTTTCTTTCTTTCTTTCTTTCTTTCTTTCTTTCTTCCTTTCCTTCCAACTTGAAATCAATACTCTGTATTGGTCCTAAGGCAGAAGAATGGTAAGGCTTAAATGGCTTGCCTAGGCTTACACAGCTAGGAAGTGTCTGAAGCCAGATTTGATCAATAATGTCTTAATTACCAAATCTGAAGATCCTTTCTCAGTCTTCATCCTTCTCCACTTATCTGCTGTATTTGACACTGTTGACTATCCCTCTTCCTGGATACTCTCTCCTAGCTTTGTCTTAGTGACCATACTTTGTCCTTCTTTCTTCTTACTCTTCTTTGGGGTCTCATCAGATACATTTCACCCTCTAAGTGTATGCCTTCTCCAAGGTCCTTCCTAGTTCTTCTTTTGTCTTTTTATATCTCCTTAGTAACCTGATCAGCTTGCAGAGCGACCTAATTATCTTCTCAAAGTAAATAACATGAAGTTCTTCAAATCCATCCCATCACACTTCAGTCCTGGGTCACCAATTATCAACTGGATATTTCAAGCTGGTTATCTGATGAGATCACAAACTCAGCATTTCCAATATTAAACTTATTTTTGACTTTACCCATTTTCCAAACTTCTTGGTAGAGAAGACACTACCATCCCTCCAGTCTCTTGTTTGACTCCTAACCTCTGCTTTATCTTCTACTCTTCAAAGGTCAACCACCGTCTAATATCTCTCACATGTGATCTCTTCTCTTCACTTCCATAACTACCCCATTTAGTTTAGATCCTGATAACCTATCCTCTAGGTTATTGCGACAGCTCCTAATTAGTCTCCCTCAAGTCTTTCCTCACACCAATCCATTCTGTGCATTGCTCCTAAAATAATTCTTTTTAAGTACAGATCTCACTAGGTGACTCATACTGAACCAAATCTAATGGTTTCATTTTACCTTTAGGATAAAATATAAACTTCTCTGTTGTCAAAACTCTAGAAGGTTTGGTCTCAAACCATTGTTCTCGCCTCAGTAGTCACTATTTTTTCTCTGTAATCTAGCTCAACTGGCCTTTTCTTGCTGTTCCTCCCCTCCCCATCCTGACCCTCCTTTCCTTTTCCTCAGAGCCTCTCTTTTTTTAAGAAGCAGTTCAAAATTAATTCTCTATATGAAGGCTTTTTTGATCCACCCCACAGTACTAGTTTCTCTCCTATATAATTCCTTTGTATTTTTGTAATTTTTACTTTAAATTTATCTGTTTCTACTATTTTATGTACTTATCTAATTTATTAGAATATAAATTACTTGTAAGTAACAATCATTTTACTCTTTGTATTGGTATCCCCAGCACCTAGAAGGTGCTTAACAATGTTTATTACTTGATAGTATTTATGGTATTATCATCCCTTATTCCTTAATTAGTGAAGTTAGGTGGCTCATTGGATAAGGCAATGGTCTGGGAATCAGGAAAATGAGTCTTCCTGAGTTCAAATGAGGCCTCAGACACTTACTTTGTGACTCTTGGCAAGTCATTTAACTTTATTTATCTCAGTTTCTTTGTCTGTAAAATGAGCTGGAGAGGGAAATGACAAAGCATTCCAGATCTTTGGCAAGAAAACCACAAATGAAGTCATAAGGAATCAGACATGACTGAAAAACTTCCTAATCACTCAAATAACCAGCCTTTATTAAGCTTCCTTCAATATCCCAGTAACTGAGGAAAGCAAAAATATAAGCAATCCCTTCCCTAAATGCTATATATATGTATATATATATATATATATTATGAATACTGATAAAAGGAACTAGATATATTTGACTGGAGCCAATGACACCTGAAGGAAAGACTAAAATATTCAAAGGGCTGTCATACTAATAGAAATTTGACCTGGGGTTCTAGAAAATTCTAGTTAGACCTAGAAGGTAGAATTAGGACAAATTGTTAGAATTCACAGGGAAGCAGATTTTGACTCCATCTAAGGAAGAGTTTCCTGGAAGTTAGAGTTGCCCATAATGCAATGTCCTTTTTCATGATGGAGTGAATTCTTCATTCCTGTACTTTTTTGAGCAGGAATAATTCATTCTTTAGGTGTAGGTTCACCTGGATAACCTTTAAACCTGCTTCTAATTCTAAGATTACCATTTATATCTACTTCCCACCCCATATCTTATCCATTAAAGGTGTTCAATGATTAGGTGTTAGATAGAATTGCTGATACAAGTTTGGAAGATTAGCTGATAGAATGAGAGGAAAGGAGAATGGGTATTTATTTCAGGGGAATTTCACTCTAGAATATTAGGCATCTTGTTTCATCTTTTATTTTGCTATAAAGTTCAGAGGAGACTGAGTTTTTCTTGACAACAATAAAGCCCAAAAAGTCTCTAGTGGAATTTAGAAACATATAATTCTATAACTTGAGACAACCTATTGACGATTTAATACCACAAAGTAATATCCAAAATCTTTTTCGGAATTGTACAAACCTTTATCACAGAGGCGTGTGATAAATATGCTAGATCTCTATGTCACTCCCAGGATCCCAGGAATCATCTTTTTTCCTCAAGGCTAAGTTTGTTAGTAACTAGACACCATCCAGATAATAAGCCAGTTACATCTATACTGAATAAGAAAATGTTTTTCCTGATTTATATTAATCTAAATCTTGTGTGATTGATCTGAGTGAGTATCCTAGGTAATGTGTGTCTCTCTCTCTCAGGGATTATATATAACATTTTAAATTAGATTGGAAAAGTATAACATTCCAACAATCCACATATTTGCAGCTGAGTCAAAGTGGCCTAAATTGCATCGGATCAGATAGAGAGGATGGGCTTAAATACATTAAGACCAGATGACAAACAACATTTATTAAATCAGAAAATAGTTCCTACTTGCCCTCCTGGAGTTTACAATCAAAAGGGGAGATATAACATGTAAACAGATAAATACATACATAATTTGGGAGGAAGGTGAATATTATCAAGAAATTTTTTAGTGATTAGGAAAATTTATTGCATGAGAACTAAGCTTTCTCCACCTGAAGATGAAGAGAATTTTTTTAAAATCCATTCTCAGTCAAGCCTCTAAATTAAAGGGAGAGGCTTAAAAAAGTTGATCCCATGGTCCTTCAGGGCATAGTTGGAATCATTCTATTTTAATGAACAGTGCTTGTGCTCCTAAAAGATTACCCTTTTAAACAGTTTAATGTTAATTTGGTAATCACAAACCATTTTAATAAAAGAATCATTTCAAACTTTACCACAGTAAAGTAATTAACTAGTTTCTAATAACAGGCATAATTATCTCATGCATCTTTTGCAGTCAGAGAAAATTTAAACATTACATTTTAATATTAAATATTCAAAGAAAATTTTCACAAAAGAAAAAAAGGATTGGGGGTGGAGGAGCTAGATGGCAGAGTGGATACAGAGCCAGGTCTAGAGTCAGGTGGACTGGGTTCAAATATAGTCTTAGACACATCCTAGCCATGGGACCCTGTGCGAGTCACTTAATCCCCAATGCCTAGCATTTTATCACTCTTCTGCCTTAGAAACAATACTTAATTCAAAGAAAGAAAGTAAGGGTTTAAAAGAGGATTGGCCGTTGTACAACCAAAATACATTTATCATCTTTGACAAAAACTTTCAAGGGAACAACAGAAGGTTTTCCTTTGGCAAAAATGTTAAACAATGATCAGCCATTTAATTGTGTGTTATGCATTATCAAGGCAGGAATCTATTGAGAGGAATTTAAGATCAAGGTCAAGATTCACCTAAATTTAATCTTTTTGTTTCTAAAATATTGTTAAGAAAAACAAATTCACATACTGTTCTTATCTGAAAAATCAGTGTCTCTCACTAGAATTTTGGTACATGACCTTATTGTTAAGAAGTGAGGCATGCTTAATCAACAGTCTTCTAAAGTCAGGATTAGTTCTTTTATTGATCAGAGTTCTAAAATCTTTCAAAGTTGTCTTCTTTTCAATTATTGTACTCATTTTATAAGTTGTTATCTGGTTCTACTCATTTTACTCTGCTTCAGTTATTACAAATCTCTCAGATTCTCTGAATTAGCTCATTTTATTGTTTTTGTGGCCCTTTAACAATCTATTACATTCATTATATATGTATTCTGTTTCTGGTCTCATATGTAAGAGATATTATGGCACAATAGAGGTAGCTGCTGGCTTGGTGGATAGTCATAGTCATCTTCAGGCACCAACTGATTTTTTGTTTGCCTCAGTTTCTTCAATTTTATAATTGGGTCAATAATAGCATGTACTTCACAGGAAATATCAAATGAGTTAATATTTGTAAAAAAAAAAGTACCTGGCACATAGTAGGTGCTTTATAAATGTTAATTCTCTTCTCTCTCCACTCCCCTCATTCCTTAATAGATAGAAAGCCATTTTCAGAACCAGGAAGACAAGGAGTTAAAGTCCCTCTTCTGACATACTGACAATGTGAACACCTTCCTTCTTCTCTTTCTGATTTTATATTTATTTTGTGTTTATTGTTATATATATATATATATATATAATATGTATACATATAGTAAACAAAGTTATTCTAAAATTAATTTCTGTAAATTGCTTTTAAGTTTTCCTTTTTTCAAGGTAAACTAATTTTAAAAAAAGTATATCAGAAACTGGATTATTTAGTTTAAATGTTTCTGAGTCTTTGATTTTTGACCAATACTAAATAGTTTTTATTGTTACTAACATAATTTGAAAGCTATATATTCTATTCCCCTTTTATCTGTTTTAAAGAAAATATCTTAATATTTTTATCTTTTTTTCTTCCATATGAATTTTATTATTTATTTTTTCTAATTTTGTATAGTATTTCCTCTTTGTTGCCTTGCTGGCATAGCAGTAAATTTATAAATTAATTAAGTTTATTATATTGACATGGGTCTATCCATGAGCTCTGATTGAACTACTCTTCTTACTTGTCATTTTCTTAAAAGGAGTGCTTTTTAATTGTAATTATGTTGGTTTTGAGAGTCCCATGGCAAATTGACTCAGAGATTTTTCACATTTTGTAATTATTTTGAATGGGGTTTTGTATTCTATTATTCCCTTTTAGATTTGGGGTAATGCTATAGAGAAATATTGATCATTTTGAGTTTGTTTTATAACTTGCTAAATTACTAAAGTTATTAATTTTCTCAACTAATTTTTTCTGATTTTGTAAGAAAACCATCTTTTAAAAAAAAAGCAAATAGGTATAGAATTTCCCCCTCTTTTTTTGTCTTCTTTAAGTTTTTAATTATTTCAAAGATATTACATTCTATTGGGGAAGAAGAATTTGTGAAAAGCTTTACATATCGGACATAAAAGCTTATATATTATTCTAGAATCAATAAGGAATCAATGAAACTTCTTGAACAGGGGAGTGACATAGTAACTAAGATTTGTGCTTTAGGAATGACTCAGCTTTATAAATTGTGGATTTGAGAAGGGTGAGGTTGGATCCAGGAAAACCAATCTAAAAGCTGCTATAGTCCTTTAGGTGAAAGGTAGTCACGGCGATATGGTAGTAATTGGATGAGTGGAGAAAAGGGGTCAGATGTAAGAAATATTATGGAAATAGAATCAGTGAAACTTAGCAACTAACTGAATTTGGGTGTGATGGAGAATGAAGATTAGCATATTACTCCAAAGTTATAAAACTGAGTAAAAGGAAGTCTGATGATGCTCTTTATGGAAATACATGATATTAGGGAAAAAGTTGGGGGTGGGAGGGAGATGAATTCAATTTGGAACATATTGAATTTGAGGTGCCAATGGGGCAGTGAAATTGGTATCATTTTAACAGGCCCATTTATATGTAAAATCTGTGATCTAGGTTTCATTAATACAACCAACGCTGTGTATGTGGGCTATGCCAGGCACTCATAGGAACCCACTTATCACCAAAAAATGAAACAAAAAATGTTACTTTGTGTTTTAATTTTAGAAGCATTGATAATTATACTATGTAGTAGGTTCTGAATTGTCTAACATGGATATTATAGAAATATATAGAAAGCTCATATTCAAAGCCAAATATGTGGCTTCATCTGTAAAATGATTTAATATTATGAATCCTTCCTTTTTAATTTAATAATATGAATCCTTCCTGTCTAATTACTCTTCTAGAAGATTCTTTGACTTATATAGTCTATTGAACTTGATATTCCCAATTCATTGTAGTGAATATAATCGTTATTATATTTAATTTGCTAAAATATCGTATTAAGCTCAGGACTTTGCATTTTAATTCAAATGGGTGATCCTTTACAATCAATTTTAAACTATTGATTCTTCATTGTGAAGAAAAGTAGCAGACAAACTAAATTATAATGCCTGCCCCAATCAAATTGCAAATCCCTTAAATCGTTTGGTTAAAAACTTACCCCATGATAAGGACTCTTACAAGTTCGAATATATGCAATATTTTAGCAATTAGCAATAGAAACAGACTTTCCAATGTTGTTTAATCCAATGTAATTTCTATTCAAAGTCATTAAACATTCCAGTTTATGAGTTGGTTTGTGATATTGCCCCAAACAAATGAAAACGATTCCTATTTGATTAGATTAAACATGAGTCCTAGAAGTAAAATAGAGAATAAACAAAGTTTTCTATCTCTTATGAAAAGAATAGGCAATTAGAATGCAGACCGTTAAGGCAGACAGCATTCACACACACACACACACACACACACATATTTTTCCCTATAATGACATATGCAGTCAACACAGATCCTCAGATTCAGCATTATTGATTAGGGTATCAAAAGTGGGCATAGTGTTAGTGAACATTTGTAAAAATCAGCTTATGAAATGTCGTAGACTGAGTTTTCCCCCCCTTGGGGGAGTTTTAAAGGCAGCCAGCCCATTATGTTGTTAGATTAGAATGATCAGGCTTAAATTTCACAACTACGAGAACAATGTTTTAGTCAGTGTGTGTAGAATAGAACAGCTAATTGACATTACTCGGTGTTTGGCAAAAGGTTGGTAAATAGTTAGGTGGGTAACCATTTGTGGGTCATAATGATTGACAGTTTTGACAAAATTTCCAAATCTTTTCAGTATAATCCTATGATGAGAAAGAATGTACAAAGATCTTATCTAAATGTTATCTGAGTCATTGCATCCAAAATGATTTAATTTAATGTGTCTATAAACAATGTTGCACAGCAAAAGATTATATTTTTCACTAGAAGGACAAATTGCCTTAAGATTTACTCATATTATTTGTAGACATCCAATGAACTGACATCCAATGTAGTAGAGTAGACTGATAATTAAAAACACTGTCCAGTTCACCATTTTGTGCAAAAGAAATTTAATTCAAATAAATTCAGGAAGTGTTGATTCAATAAATGTAAGATCCAAATCACTGGCCTAATTTTTGTGGGTGATAATTCCCTAGGTGATGATGTAGTGAGTAAAATGAGGGATCTGGAGTCAGAAAGGTCTGAGTTCAAATCTAGCCTTAGATACTTAGCTGCGTGACTACAAGATATGCAACCTTCTGTGACACAATTTCCCCTTTAGTAAAATTAGTTTAATAATAACACATTATCTCTTAGGATTGATGTGAAGATAAAGTGTGAGTATTTGTAAATAATTTTGCAAACTTTAAAGTACTAAATAGGTAGCTCTGTTACAGACTACTAACAAATGGAGTTTAACCTATTAAATGGAGTTTGACCTGTTAAATACCATCCTTGAAATTTTAAAAATTTGCTTTTGTTCAGTTTTATCCAACTCTTCATGACCCCATTTGGGGCTTTCTTGGCAAAGATACTGGAGTGTTTTTTCATTTCCTTCTCCAGCTCACTTTACAGATGAGGAAACTGAGACAAAAAGGGTTAAGTGACATGTCTAGGATCACGCAGCTAGTAGGTGGCTGAGGTCACATTGAACTTGGGCAAATATGTCTTCCAGACTTCCCTCTATCTACTCCAACCACCAAAGTGTCCCATATAAAAATGTACTGGAAATCAGAGATGTTTGCCTGTTTTGATGGCAAATCAACTGTGTCAGAATATTCTTTGAAATTCAAACAATATGTGAAAAAAATACATTGCTATCCACATTATTTGAAATTCTTCTTAATAAATGCATGCATTTCAAAGGAACAAGAAAATTGTCTTTTTTTCTTTTAGTGTTTTTCATCTGTACTTTCATGAAAGAGAATATTGTTAAACATGAAAAAATAGATAAGATTTTTCAAAAAATAGAATCTCATTTGAAAATTCTGGTTACTCAAAGATGAGTATATAGAACAAAGTTAGTGGGTTCCATTCAATAAAACGTCCTATAATTTTATAAACTTTACAAGGATATTAAAACAAATCACTCTGATGATGCTAAAATAAAAATAAGAGTTCTTATTCTTTATCTAAATTTATTGAGGTTTATCTTTGCACTTTTCATGAATGAAGGTTAGCAGACCACTCAACATTTCAGGTTACAGAACATGATTAAAAAATAATTGGGAAATATTTAACAAAATAAATAAATAAAAATACAAAAGATCATAGGTATTTTAAGATGTGGCTTCCTAAGCCAACATTTGCCCTGCATGAATCCTTAGTGGCTTCTGTTTCTATTTGAGTTTGACACTACTGCTCTAGGGCAGCTAGGTGGTACAATAAAAAGAGCACCATGGAGTCAGGAAAATGTGAGTTCAAATACAGCCTCTGACACTTACTAGTTGAGTGACTCTTACCTAGGCCTTAACACTGTTTGCCTTTGTTTTTGTGTCTTTTAAATGATCTAGAGAAGGAAATGGCAAGTCATTTCAGCATCTTTGCCAAAACCCCAAATGGAATCACAAAGTGTTGAGTGGGAATGAAAAATGACTGAGCAATAACCAGTGCACCAGCTGATTGTAAAAGTGAGAAAGGCTCTTCAAAGTATAAATCTGAATTTACTACAATTCAAAGCTGAAAAGCTTGTGAAACTCTAGGGCCATTATGAATAATAGGTGAAAACATTTTCAACCTGTTTTCAATTCAAAGTGTAGAAACATGAATAATGATATATCAAGTCCTCCAGTTAAGAAGAGAAAAACATCTATTTGATGACATGTTTGAGCCTCAGTATCATTTGATCAGAAGATAAATAAGGGGAAAAAATCTTCATTTTATCCACTCCAAAACTCAGCAATGAATGGCATTGACCATCAATTTGAACAAGTGGCTTATAAAATTTTGACTATAATGAAAAACTTTGCATCAGAAATATTGAAGAGGCAATATATAAATTGTTGCAAATACATGTAAAAAGTTTGGGGGGTGCAACTAGGTGGCTCAGTGAATTAAAAGCTAGACCTAGAGATGCAAGGTCCTGGGTTCAAATCTGGAATCAGATACTTCCTAGTTTTATGAGCCTGGGCAAGTCACTTGACCCTCATTGTCTAGCCTGTGCTGCTCTTCTGCCTTGTAATTGATACACAGTATTGATTTTAAGACACTTTTGTAAACATTGTTTTGTTTTGTTTTGTTTTTAAAGAGTATTTGGAAAAGTTATAAACAGACCTCAGACCACTTTGTGATTATGACAAATCTATTCTTAAGGCAAAACTATAAACACTATAAAAGAGTTGACTGGATTAGTTAAAGGAATTGAATTTGCTTTTCAAGATCTAAGCCTTTAAAAATCTATTCATTACATGGCTGTCTTACCTATTATGAAGCTCAGGTGAAAGAGACTTTTTCAAGATTAGAACATGTAAATAACCATTCAGGCTCTGAAACTGATGATTGTATAATCCAGTGATGGTAAACCTTTTAGTGACTGTGTGCCATGCTCCACCCCTCCCATGAGTCCTGGGCATGCCACTCTCCTCTACGCCCCATAGGGGAAGGAAGAAGTGCTCTCATTGGCTCCTGGGCAGAGGGGTGGGGGTTGTGAAAAATTGTCATCATGTATGGTGGAGAGGGGGAGGGGGGCAGCTCTACCCAAGTCCCCCTGTGTTCCTAGTAACAAACTTTTTTTTTGGGGGGGTGGCCATGCGCCCACAGAGAGCACTCTGCATGCCCTCTTTGGCACACATGCCATAGGTTTGCCATCACTGGCATAGTAGCAGTGGGTGAACTATTAACATCATTGGAATGTGGTGAGAAAAGTGCCCTCTGAAGCACTGTGCAAAACTGAGGCTTTTATTATGAATCTTCTTAGAACTGTCCACTGTGACTTGGCATAGTTACATAACTGTCTAATTCTACATGGTATGATTTTTTGTGTTACTAATTTTGGTGTAGTCAAAAGCTCTCAAAACATGTGTAAAGATTCAATACAATTCAGATACTGTTGATCTGTCATTGGCTCAGCCCTAGAGCTTCGGGGGAACCCAGAGACACAGGCCATTTTGACATCTCTAGATCTGACCTGGGCCTGTATCCAGATTCCTCAAGGCTAAGAATAGTTGAACAATCTGCCAGCTGGTAAGGCAACAGCTGGGCCACTTTTAGTTTGGGGGATTCAGCAGTGGAGTCAGGCCAAACCTGACAGTGGTGGACAAATCTGATGGCTAAGGTTCATCCGCATTGGTGAAAAATCTGGACTCTGCTCACAATAGGAGCCAACAAATTTCAGGGTTTGTACAGAGAGAATGCTAAGGAGACAAATAGAGTCAAAGAGAGAAGAGAAAATTGTTTAGGATAAAACTTGGAGAACCACTGCGCTTAAAAAAGGCAGCAGACAGATGGCAATCCAGCAAGGAAGTCTTAGAAGAAATAGTTAAACAAGAAGAACCAAGAGAGAACAATTCCATGTATAATCCAAGTCCCAAAGCTCATTGGCATGACACTCTCCTTACTGGTGGAGATCAAAGCCCTGTGCTTGCATGAGGAGTAGGCAAAATTGGTGAAAGATGGGAGAAAGAAAACTTTGAAATCTTTTCAGTTGCTTTAGGTATTTCTGGCATCCAGTTTTGAAAGACAAGATGGACAATGCAAACCTCATTTCAGATTTCTGAAGGAAGACTGAGACTCTAGGAAGGAGCCAGTATGAGGAGGTAGCATTCTCCATCATGTCGCTATGCTTAGCTTGCTATACCAGAGGGAACTTTTCTTTGGGTAAGATCTAGGACTCTCTCTGTCTCTGTCTCTGTCTCTGTCTCTGTTTCTGTCTGTCTCTGTCTCTCTCCTTCTCCCTCCCCCTCTACCTCTCCCTCTCCTCTTCCCTCCCTCCATTTCTCTCTCTGTCTCTGTCCCCCCCCCTTCATCCCTCTGTCTCTCTCTTTCTCTTTCTTCCTCCCACCCTCTTTCTCTCTCTTTTTCTCTTTCTTCCTCCTTCTCTCTCCCTCTCTTCCTCCCTTCCATCCTCTCTCTCTCTTTCTTTCTCTCTCTTATCCTTCTGTCTCTCCCCCCATCCATATATTTTCATGTATCATTGCTCTGATTTTTGTTTTGCTATTGACTTATTTAAATGGGTTAATTTACCATACATGTATGTTCATTTTAGAACTGGTAAATGGTGGAAAGGGAGTCAGTCAGGCTTTGAATATAAAACCTGGGTCTTCCAGTACCCATTAATGAATAGTAATCTTAAGATTAGCTTGAACCAGAAAGTTCCATCACCTCTAATAATAATATTAAAAAGAATAGATAAATGTAATTGCAGTCTTTGCCTTCTGCCTCCTGCTTCCCCCCCAGGCAGGATCAGTCACCCTAGGATGAGGGGGTATGGGGAGCTTAGGAATGTTTATTCTTCCTCTCTTCAAGCCAGACAATTACATATGAAAGACAGCTTTGTTATACATAGAAGCTAAAATGGAGGAAGTCCATTAGGAGGATAGTCATTAGGCCCAAAACCGAAGAGAAATCAAAGTATATACATGAAGAGATCATGGGAAAGGACGTGAGATTTAGCAGTTAAGGGATCATGTTACTGTTGAGAAAACAAGTTTTAATAATGTTGGGATCGAAGCTAAACTGAAAAATGAGTGGGGGGTGGGAGACAGTAGAGTTATAGATGACTAGAAATTGTTGATGAAGGAAGATGAGAAGGGAAAAAGAGAATAATCATTTATAAAACACTACCTATTTTCCAGGTATTAGGCAAAGTACATTAAAATATTATCTAATTCTCACAATAGCTTTGAGAAGTAGGTATTGTTATTATCCCCATTTTATAGTTGAGTAAATTGAGGTAAAGAGATTAAGTGACTTGTCCAAGTTCATTCAGCAAATGAATGAAATATAAGTGTCTACAGATTTGAACTCAGATCTTCCAGGACATAGTCAACCCAGTCTATCCACTGAACCACCTAGCTTTCTCAGGATAGGTCCTCAGTAAAGTATTTTGAGAGGATGGAAAATAGAAGTAAAAAATAGTTACTGTTTTTTTTTTCTTTTCCTTTTCTTTTTTTTCCTTTTCTTTGAGACCTGGTCATGTCCCTAGGCAATGGGGAAGAAACCTATAGATAGTAATTGATTGTCTGGGAGGGTAGTTGAACTAATCAGACTCCTAAAAAAAAAAGTAAGGAATAATCTCTGGGAATAAATTTAAGGAATTTGTCTAGCCAAAAAGGAAAGGCCCACCTTTTCCTTGGAGACTGGATTAAAGGAAGAAAGGGTGGGAGTTTTGAGGCATATAAAAGGAAGTTTGGCTGATCTCACAATAGAAAATCTCTATTTTCTCTGTAAAGTAGGAGTCAAACTTCTCTGCTGAGAAAAAATAGGGAATGAGATGGAAAAGGTAGTTTGAGGAGGGAGGAAAAGGTTTGGAATAGCTAGCCACTGTGGATACTCTGATAAAGAGTCAGTTGGGGAATAATAAAATACTAGCTGTGCAGCAATGAGAATGTAGTTGAGATCAGATAACATGAATCTCTAGTGAACTAAATTAGATTGGTTGAGTCACTTCTTCCAAAAAGTGTTCAGCAGTATCAGAGTTGGAAAGTAGGAAGCAAATTATGGGGATAAATCAAATTTGAGTATAGGCTGCCCATGGATATTGGTAAAAGGGGGTGAGTCCAAATGGTAGAGAACAATCCAATTGAACTGGTTAACTAAAAGGTCAAGATTGTAAAGAGAGAAAAATGAGATCAAAGTATGGGAAGTGGATTGAGAAAGGGAGAGAATGGATTTCAGCAAGAATAATGGGCAGATGTAAGTTGAGTGAATGAGAGATAAAGATAAAATAATAAGAAATTGTAACCACTGAGAGCGAATTTCAGAATTCATGATTATGTAGGTGGCACAGTTATTGTGAGTAATGGTAAGATCTGTCAGTGCTTTTGGTTGTATTCATATTCCCAGAGATTGATACATAGAAACATGGATCACACAAGGCAGAATGTGTAAAAAGAAAGTAAAGCAAGCTAGCCAAATTAAGGGATAATACTTAAAATGAGATAAAGCTTTCAGAAATGAGGGAAAGAGGTCAGGTCTTCTAGGACTTGATGGAAGGTGATACCCATTTAAAAACCATTAACCTTTGAGTCATGGCTCTTGTGATTCTCTTCCCAATCCATTCTTTCCATCTCTTCGCCATTAATCTCTACCTAAACTTAAACATATTACTCAATCTCTACCCTCTTCATATTGTTCCATCTCTACCTTTACAAAATTCCTATTATATTTATTGTCATATATCAGGGGTTCACAGACCCAAGGACCAAATCTTCAGTCTATGAATTATTATATGATGATTACATTTTAAAAGAAAACAAAAATGTTTTTAA
>NC_058134.1:48193703-48209317 GCF_016433145.1 Gracilinanus agilis
GAGTAAGGGAGAGAGATGGAGAGAAAGGGAGGGAGGGGGAGAGAAGGAGAAAGAGAGGGAAGAAGGAAGAGAGAGGGAAGGAGGGGGAGAGAAAGGGGAGGAAAGAAGGAAGAGAGAAAGAGAGAGAGATGGAAAGAAAGGGAGAGAAAGGGAAAGAAGGGTGATAAATCCAGGGCTTGTACAGCGAAGCCCTAGCGGTCTCTGGGGGTCCAAGCCCTGGACTTATCAGAGGGGAGGGAGGGAGAAAAGGAGAGAGAGAGAAACAGAATAAGGGAGAGAGATGGAGAGACAGAGACAGAGAAAGGGAGGAGGAGGAGAGAGAGGGAGAGATGTCTATAATGATATTCAGGGACATATTGGGAGAGGGTTGTGGTTGTAACATTGTCTAGATGTTGGAGAATTATTATTGTTTAATGTAACTAAAAGGCTTCCTGGAGTATCAATTCCTGTCTCTCTCCTTATCTACTTCCTATCTTTATCTCCATTCATGGCTTACTTGAAGTGACATCTTCAAGTTCAGGTCCTCATTTCTCCTTTGGTCTATTGTAGTAGCTTTCTAATTAGTCTACCTGCTTTAAGTTCCTCCCCTTTCCAATCTATTTATCACCTAGGCCAGTGATGGGCAACCTTTTGAACTCGGTGTGTCAAAATTCGCCAAAAAACCGAGCATAACTCGAGTCGTGCGTCACTTCAAGAAAAAAACCATAATTTTGCGATATTTATAGTTTAAATAACAAAAATGTATAATTGTAACATATAACTGTATTTAATAAACCAAAATAGGTGAATTAATATAGGTAGAATTGTCATCTATAGTGCACAGAGTGTCTACACTACACTATAGCAAATGTTTCATCCTCAGCATGAGGCCCCGTGTCATCAAAAATGACTACACGTGTCAGTGGTTTGCCATCAGGGACCTAGGTGTTATGGTGATATTACTAAAGAACATGTTTGACAATGTTACCCCTGTGCTCAAGAAATTCAGTGACTCCTTCTTGACTGTAGGAGCAAATACAAATTCCTCGGCCTGCATTTAAAGCCCCCTACAACCTAGCTCCCATTTAGCTGCTCAGTTTTTAGTTTGTTTGTTTTTTCCTGCCAAAGAAAATGACTTTGGCATTAGAAATTACAGGATAAAAGTGACTTAATAAGGACCTGATAACCATGCTGAGTAAGGATGTAGTAGAAGAGCACCAAATTGCCCCGATGAAGTCAAGTCACCTGAGCCAGATGAGCTATATCCTCAGGTACTGGCAGATGTCGAGCCACTATCAGTAATACTGGAAAGATCACGCAAAACCCCAAAGGACAACAACAACATCAACAAAACACCATGAGCATGGAGATGGGCAAATACCTCGATTAAAAAAAGACAACAACAGAAAAAGAAAGAAAACTGAGTCTGCAAACGTCAGGCCAATTGGGTCGATCTTGATTCCTGAGTAAATTCCAGAGGACATCATTAAAGCGATGGTCAGGGCACATCTACAAAAGGAAGCAGTGATCACACAGAACCAGCCTGGCTTTATTAAGAACAGATCATGCCCTAGCTGCATGACCCTGGGAGGGACAAGGAAAAACACTAAAGTAAAACTATCCATGAATAAAATAGAATTTTATGTCCATTAAGTTTAAGACCTTGAAAGGTTTTCTGGTATAAGAAAATTATTTTCTGTATAATTTAAAGATGATTTTTTTTTTTTAGTCCTTACCTTCTGTCTTAGAATCATACCCTATATTGTTTCCAAGGCAGAAGAGTGGTAAGGGTAGGCAATGGGAGTGAAGTGACTTGCACAGCTAGGAAGTGTCTAAAGCCAAATTTGAACCCAGGATCTCCTGACACTAGGCTGACTCACTGAGCCACCTAGCTTCCCAGATAAAGACGATTCTAATGTGGTTTTGGCTACTATGTTATAACAGTTTGTGATTTTTATCAATTATAGTAACCCCACCATTCTGTATAGCATGATGATGTGAGTTTTCTGAAAAAAAAATAGATTAAATATGTAAATCTTCTGGTTAGAATTAATAATTGTATTATATGTAATATGATTTATGGACTCTTAAGATATTTGCAGATAAACTGTGAATTTTTGTGTCTAATTAGCCAAAAATAAAAAAAATCTTCCTTATAATATGGCCTTTTTTGGTTGGTAATGGCTTTTATTCTCTTTATTTTATTGGTAATGTATAGATTTGTATAAATTCCAGTATGTATATAGTTTAAGAAACTGCAATGATTGCACAGCATTAAAATGTTGTTTGTTAAAAGCCATGATAATAACCAAAAAAACCAACAACAACCACCCAAATTGCCTAACTCTTACTGCTCTTCTGCCTTAGAATTGATACTTAGACTAACCTTATTTCTCTTTTTGATGGGATTACTAAATTAGCCAATAAGAGGAATGTCTTGGATGCATTGTACTTAGAGAATGGATTTTAGCCAGCATTTTGATAATTTCTCTCCAGTTATTCTGGCAGGGACGATAGAGGTGTGGATTTGACACTGCTTCAATGAGAAGGATGAAGGACTGGCTGAGTGGAAGGGTTTGAATAGTGGCAAGAAGAGTCCTGGATCTGTGCTTGTATCACCTAGTTGTCTCCTGGCAAGGTTTGGGACAGGATTCAGTGTCCATCCAGGAAGGGAAAAAGAGAAGTGGGGGTGGGCAGTGGCAGGAAGGTTGGGACTGAATGATAGGGCACAGGAATGAAGAATTATAGTCTTACTGGGTGCTAGTTCTAGTTGTTGGCCTCCATGTGTCAATGGGATGGGGTCTGGGTAGGGAAAAGTGGGTCCTGGCTGGGCTACTAATATACCTCCCTTTCTTTTAGGAAGTATTAAGAAAAAATATTAATGCATGTAGAGAACTGAATCAAATTTATAAAAATAAGAGTCATTCCCTAATTGATAAATGGTCAAAGGACAGGAACAGGCAGTTTTCAGAAGAAATCAAACTATCTATAGTCATACTAAAAAATATTTTAAATCGTTAATAAGAAAAGAAATGCAAGTTAAAACAATTCAGAAATATCACTCACACTTACCAGATTGGCTAATATGACAGAAAAGGAAAATGACAATTGCTGGAGGGGAGATGGAACATTAATGCACTGTTGGTGGTATATGATTATGAGGCAATATTACTGAGCTATAAGAAATGATGAGGGAGGGGGTGTGGGAAGACATATATGAACTGATACAGTGTGGGGGGAGCAGAATCAGAAAATCATAGTAAAAATAACAGCAATATTGTAAAGCCTTAGCTATTTTGATCAATACAATGATCCTAGGTAATTCCAAATGAAAAATGCTACCCACCTCCAGAGAGACATGAACTCTGAGTGAAAATTGAAATATAAATTTTCCACTTTCTTTTTCTTGCTTTTTTTGGTGACATGGTTAATATGGAAACATGTTTTGCATGATTTCACATATTTAATTGACATCATATTGCTTTGCCTTCTTGGTGGGTGAGCGGGGTTTGGGGGGGGAGAGAATTGGAACTCAAAATTTAAAAAAGAATGGAAAATAAATAATTTTTAAAAATAATGTTATGTAAGTGTCTTACTCTAAAGTCCTTGATCTTACCTGAGTAGAAAACCATATCAGTACTTTTAATCAAATTCCAAGAAGGCAATGTACTATTCTGAAATCAGTTTTAAAAGGAAGATTTAATCAGGTTTTGGAAGGAGGATTTGATTCCCTGAATTTAAGATGAGAATAGTGACCCAAGTAAAAATAGCAATGCCTTTTGATTAAACCAATTAGAGCAGTATCTCTTTGACCCTCACCTAACTGAATTGTTTCAGGAAAATATTTTCCTCAAGCCTAGCTAAAAACCTTCTACTAAGAATCCTTTCCTAATCTTCCTTAATGTTCTTTTTCTATCTTGTTTGTACAGAACTGTGTATTGTCTCTCATTCAATTAGAACTCCTTGTTTGTTTGTCTTTCTCAACATAGTACTAAGCACCTAGTAGGTGTTTAATAAATGTTTACTGACTTGACTCACATTTCTCCAAGGATGTACTAACACTGTTATTGCTATTGTTTTATTTAAGCAAAACACAATCCCTAAAATTGAGCTTTTAAATCTGTTTTATCATATTGTAGAATTTTTGTCTTTTGATTCATCTCTACTAGAAAAATATAAATAAGCATCACTTGGGTCAGGGAGATTTTTCAATAAGCAAGAGAAAACTCTGGGCCTTTGTATGTCTGGCTCTGTTTTTGTCTGTCTGTCTCTGTCTCTATCTCAGCAGGAATGCTTGAATAATAATGAATGATCTCTGTTAGACTTTTACTAAAATCTCAAGTACAGAGTTTTTCTTTCACTCTATTTATATAACATGTCTCTTACATATCCCCTTCTCTCTACTCACACAGCCACTAGGTTAGTTCAGCTCTTCATCCCTTCTCTCCTGGATGATTTCAATCTCAATTGTCTTTTTGCTTCAAGTCCATTCCCTGTTCTCCCCAACTACCAAAGAGATTTTCTAAAAGCAGGAGGCACCTGGGTAGCTCAGTGGATTGAGAGCCAGGCCTAGAGAGGAGAGGTTCTAGGTTCAAATCTGGTCTCAGACACTTCCAAGCTGTGTGACCCTGGGCAAGTCACCCGCATTGCCTACCCTTACCATTCTTCTGCCTTGGAACCAATACACAGTATTGACTCCAAAACAGAAGTAAGGGCTTAAAAATAAATATAAATATAAAAATAAAAATAAATAAATAAAGGCATACTTATTATTGTGTTCTCTACCTCACTAGGATGAAATTTAAACTCTGTTTGACATTTAAAGTTCTTTAAAACCCCTTCATATCTACCACTGGCTCTGGTCTTGTGTTACCTATATGGCTTTGGGCAAGTCATGACCTCTCTAGGCTTCAGATTCCTTTTTTGTAAAAGAAGGGGTTGGACAGAATGGGTCTTAGCAATCTTAACGGTCTAAAGCTATGATCCTTTAGATAAAAAATGTTGTGGTGAGAAAGGGACAAATGTTATATTATTTTCTCCTGTAAGTTTTAAGCCTTCCCTCTAACCATGCTCTATTTATTGGGCAACAAATACTTTGGGGACATCGAGAGTGGAATTTTCTCTCATTTAAATATGTGAAAAGTTTCTGATATTACAGCAAGGTTATAGGTTAGACATAAGAAAGAACTTCCAGATTTGGAATGGGAGGGACAGAGTGTGAGAATCTGGAAGTAGATGATAGAGAGAATGTGGAATGTCTTTCCCTGAAGAGGTCTAGGAAGATTAGAAGGGGAGAGCCACTATCCCGGTGGAAGAGTTTTTCCAATTTCTAAAACACCCCCTCCCTTCTTGGGCTGGTAATTCTGCCAAAGGTATCCCCTTTATGGAGTTCTCTGCTCTTCGACATTAAAATCAGGAGAGAATAAAAAGGAAATTTAAAAAAAAAAGGAAAATCGGGGACATGCGGAGGGTGGGGGGCGGATTGATGATGGAAACCTAGGAAACCTAGTTATATATAATCCCTCATTTGGCTTCCTCTCACAGGCCCCAGCAGCAGGAGAATCCCTGGGCAATCTTTCCAGATGCTGGCAACTGGAGCCGCCTCCGGGATCGCTGATTGGCTGGTGCCACGGTGACGACACGCTGCAGGTTTTAAGGCTTGAGTCGCGCAAACCCAACACAGCAGAGCAGAGCAGAGCGGAGCAGCCGCCACCTAGAGCGTGAGGCAATCGACGGATCCACAGACCCAGACCTAGGCTAGGAGAGAGCGGTTCACTGGAGCTGGCGGAAGGTACGGAGGGCTGTCATGTCGATATGACCTGGTGGTCTCGTCCTTTGAGCGCCGGATGCTGGGAATCGCGGAGGGTACACGGGGCAGTGGGACTGGAGAATCAGCCGAAGCAGGAGAGCTGGCTGTAGGTTGCTGGGTTTCATACCTTGACCCCCCGAATGGGGGACCGTTCTAGTCCCAGGAGCATCTTCTGAGTAGGGGTGGGCTTCCGGAAGGCTGCGCCATGCTACATGCTCAGCGAGGAGGGTCTCAGCGCCCCTTTGCCTGGTATGTCCCGTCTCTTTTCTCCCTCGAATCCCTACCCCACTCAGTTCTAGTCTCGATACTCGCACTGAAGTTTTGCAGCACTGGGTGATGGCGTGTGCAGGAGAGAGAGTCCCCTTTCTGCTCCGCCCCAATTTGCCCCTTCCCCGCACTGGTAAATAACCTCTTCTGAAGAAGAGCAAGCTAAATGAGGAGCCGGAAGGGAAGTTTAAGCCAGGATTTTCTTTTCTTTTCTTTTTTGATCGAAGAACGCTGTGGGTTGCAGAGAATTTAATGAGGGAAAGAGAAAACAAGTAAGGCACCAGCAGCCTGTGTATTCCGTGCCACCCTGCACCCCAGTCATCCCCTTGTCTTTTCTCTTTCCAGATAACCCACTTCTCACGTCTTAATGTCTTGCTAAGGAACTTCCTCTGCAGCACGGACCTGAGTCAGTGAGAAATAAGAAACAAGCTGCCTTAGGGGGAGGTCACAGTCATACCATGGGAAACCACCTCACAGAGATGGCACCCAATGCCTCCGTATTCCTGCCTCACTTCCAAGCCTTACACGTGGTGGTCATTGGACTGGACTCAGCAGGAAAGACTTCTTTACTGTACAGGCTCAAATTCAAGGAATTCGTCCAGAGTGTACCCACCAAGGGCTTCAATACAGAGAAGATCCGGATGCCTCTTGGAGGATCTCGGGCCATCACCTTCCAGGTGTGGGATGTAGGGGGGCAGGAGAAGCTACGGCCACTGTGGCGTTCCTACACGCGGCGGACTGATGGGATGGTGTTTGTAGTGGATGCCACGGAGGCAGAGAGGTTGGAGGAGGCCAAGATAGAACTCCACCGGATCAGCCGGGCCTCGGACAACCAAGGGGTGCCTGTGTTGGTACTGGCCAACAAGCAGGACCGGCCTGGGGCTTTAAGCCCTGCAGAAGTGGAGAAGCGGCTAGCCGTCAAAGAGCTGGCCACTGCCACCCTCACCTATGTCCAGGGCTGCAGTGCAGTGGATGGACTGGGGCTGCAACCGGGACTGGAGAGACTTTATGAGATGATTCTCAAACGAAAGAAGGTGTCTTGGGCTGGAACTGGGAGAAAGAGGTGGTGAAGCCAGAGACTTATGATGACCCCACCGATTCCAGGACACTGGGGACCACTGTGTGTCCCTTTGCCCTTCTCACTTATGAAGGACCAGGAGCTCCCAGCCTCCGTGAAAAAATAGGAGCATTGGAAAAGAATCTTTTTTGTACTTCCTTTTTGATGCCTTCTGAGAAGTTAGGATTTCATAACATCACATTCCCTACTCAATCTCCCACTTAAGTGAAGTGGAGGCCTGATGGAGCTGTGGACTCAGAATTTAAATGTGACTCTACCTCATCCCTGCTTCCTACCTTTTCCCTTCTGGGTTTGAAAAAATCAAGATGGTTTTGTGTGGAAGGGGTGGTTTGGAAAATGGACACAAGGTCGAACTTGAACCCCTCTCCTGAAATTAGGGTTTGTTTTCTAAGGACTTCAGATCACAATAAATAGTTTCTATTTTTTTTTTGTACATGTGAAATGAAATTCTCAAGGGAAACTCCCCTCTTACCCTATGCTCCCCCACACCTTTTTAAAGCCATGTCTGTTCCTGTATTATTAATAACAGTAATTTTTTAAAAGGATTTATCTGTATTAATTTATTAAAATAGTAAAACTATGGTCTTGGTAGACTGGTACTTATCTCCCTCTTCTGTCAAGGTGGTCTTTCTATACTTATTCTCCTCCTTTCCCTACATCCTACTCATCCCCCTTTATCTTTAGTTGGCTGTAATCATAGCTGGACTCAGTGGATTTATTCAGGGGCCGGGAGTAAATCAGTAACTTGGTATTTTATTGGCAGGAGTTGATAAGATGTCAATGACCCCTTCCCCTTTCTGACAACTCTTACAAGATTCATTTGGGAGGCAGCAAGTGACCCTCAGGGGAATCCTTTCCCTGTATCCTCAGACAGACAAATCAATTGCATAGGTTGGCAATGGAAGAAAGATGAGCCCTCTCCATCTCCCCTGCACTCTCAACACCCATCCCCATCCCCCAAGGTCTCCTAATCCTGTGGACTTCAGATTTTGGGCAGCAGCAGCTGGAACTAGGGAAGTTAGGGCTGACTGGGGCCAGCCTGTCTTCAGTGACTAATCTCTGAATCTCTCCAGCCCTGGGAACGACTACTTTTCCCGTGTGAAGGGCAGAACCAGATCCAGACCTCTCTGCCTGTGCCTGTCAGGAGTGGAGTGTGCCAGTCGCTTTGCCCTTTCTCCTGTCCCTGGCTCACTGGGACCGGATCTTTTCTTGGGATTTTTGTCACAGGACACCACAGCCCCCTCCCCTAAGGAAAGGGAGCTGTAAGGTAGATGGGGGCTTTTTTTTTTTTTTATCATAATAAGAGATGGAACTAAATTGCATCCGTGTATCTGAAAATCTCTCCTGAAAGTGCCCACCTCGCTGACCCATCCCCCTCACTTGCTTCCCGAAGTCCTACAGCCGTCTGTGTCCCCACACAGCCCAACAATTAGATTAAGTTAATCTTTTTGGTGTGAGGTCAGCAATTAACTTAATTCTTGGACCATCCTTCCCCTCCCACCTCCCCCCCCCCCCCCCAAGGAAACATTTAATCCCCGGAGGCAAACTGAATGTAGGGAGGCAAACAATAGGGGATGGAGCAGCAGGGAAGGGTGGGGTGGAAATTAGAAGTCCTGCCCTGGAAGAAGACTCCTCATCCCCACCCCCAAATCCGAGCCAGAGGACTGGCTGGCCCTGGCTCTTTTTTTTCTCTTCTGCTTGTGTTTGGGGACAGTTCAGATTTGACCCCTGGCACCTAGCAGCTGGCAGGGGGAGGGGCATCGAACCGAATAATTGCGTCAGTGCTGGTGCCTGCAAGAGCTGCTGGGCAGGTTCTTGGAATGGAACACGTTCCCCCCCCCCCCTCCTCCCCTTCCCCCACATACCCAGGCACACCTGTGACTCATTCCCAAGGCATGAGCTGGATGAATCCAGGGCACAGAGTTCACACCTGCCTGCCCAAGAACATTTGTGGACATGTCTCAGGCAGGGGAATGATCTGATCAGAGATCCCGTGCCCTTCACCTTCAAACTCTGAAGTTCTTTTCCCCCTCTTACCTAACCAAAGAGCTATCTTATGTAACAAAGAAAGAAAGAAAGAAAGAAAGAAAGAAAGAAAGAAAGAAAGAAANGAAAGAAAGAAAGAAAGAAAGAAAGAAAGAAAGAAAGAAAGAAAGAAAGAAAGAAAGGAAGGAAGGAAGGAAGGAAGGAAGGAAGGAAGGAAGGAAGGAAGGAAGAAAGGAAAGAAGGAAGGAAGGAAGGAAGAAAAAAAACAAATGAGAAAGGGACTTGAGCAAAACTAACCAACTTAGTCTGACACTGAGTAGTGTTCTCCACCCACATTCCTCCCCATTTCTGCCAAGAAGGAGGGAAGGGGCATTTCCTCATCTCTTTTTCCAGTGCCAACCTTGGTGGTCAAAATTATTGTTTGATATTCAGTTTTCCATTTCCATTATTATATTTGATATTGTTTTCCTTGTCTTACCTCACTTTGTTTCTATCTGTCCTTGTAAAGCTTTCCCATGGTCCTCTGCATTCCTATATAATATATATAGTATATATAATCATTTCTTATCACTCAGACATAATGCATTATATTCATGTACCATACTTTGTTGAGCCTTCTTTCTTCAACTGACAGGCACCTATGGAATAGTTTGTTCTGTAAAATTCTAGACCCTTCCCTTATTCTTCTTAGTTCCTGAGCCAAAGAGTCCTCAGTTCAAGTCTGTTATGGCCGGCAGGAGTGAGGATGAGGGTTGGAAAATCCCAGTTATTCCAACTAGAGAGGGGTAGCCATAGATCACATTTTTAAGGCAGAGGTAGAGTACTCGATCATTTTGTCTTCGTTATAACTTAAGGGTTGCGGAGAGTTTCTCTTAGTGTCTTCTATAGGGTTTTTTTTTTGGGAAATACCTCTATGTTTAAGGTTGGGTCAGGATGTCCTCCAAACCTTCCTTACCTCTTGAGTCTTCCCCAGTGATTCCATTTAGCAGTGATGGTGAACTTTTTAGAGACTGAGTGCCCAAACTGCAACTCTCATGCTTCATGCCCCATGTCTTACCCCAGATAGGGGAGGGAGGAAGCACTCCCATTGGGCTGCTGGGCAGAAGAGTGGGTGATGAGAGAAATGTCCTCAGGCACATGAGGGGAGTAGTCCCCTCTGCCACCATGCCATAGGTTTGCCCACACTGTATAGGATCATAGCTTTAGAGTGAGAGGAGCTTTAAAGCCAAATAAATCCACACCCTGCATTAAAAAAAAAAAATAACCATTACTTTCTGTCTTAGAATCAATACTAAGTATTGGTTCCAAGGCAGAAGAGAGGGAAGGGCTAGGCAACTGGGGTTAAGTGACTTACCCAGGGTCACCCAGCTAGGAAGTGGTTGAGGTCAGATTTGAATTTTTATTTTACAGGCAAGGAAAGACCTCTTTAAGTTTACCCAGGTAATACATGAGGCTATATTTGAATCCAGATCCTTGGACTCTAAATCCAGGGCTCTTTCCATCTTTTCAAGATGCCACCCCCAACCTAAAGCCATTGATAGCAGGAGTCTGCATTGGGACTGAGACCAGGTGAAGAATCATAATGAAGTGGAAAACCCAATGAACTAGAAATCTAAAACATCTAGTTTCTAGTCGATTTCTGGGGTTTCCCCCCCAAAAAAGAGGGTTGTATTCTAAAGGTTCTTCCAGCTTTGTCATTCTGTAATTCCAAAACATGGAGAAGATTTTTCCTATTTTAACAGGATAGTACCCCTGCCTCCCCCAATCTGATGAGAGTGCATAGGGCAGTCAGTGCCAAAGGGTCAAACACAGTCCACAGGCTTGCATGCCTAGAACACTCTTGAGAGTTTCTCTAACCAGAGAAGGTAAAGGTGATGACCTTTTGATAGTGTCTATTAAATAAATGCCAGACTTGACAAGTCTTATTTCCTTTGGTTCTTACAACAACTCTTGAAGGTAGGCAGAGTTGTAAATCCCATTCTACAGATGAGGCAAACAGCAATTAAGTGACTTGCCCAGGGTCACCTAGCTAGTAAATGTTTGAAACTAGATTAGAATTCAGTTCTACCTGACTCTAGACCTGGTACTCCATCCACTGTGCCATTTATCTTGGGGGAAGAGGGGAAACACAAGGGAAAGTGATCGTGAGACATATTTGCAGTGAGCTGGAAAGCTGTAAGCTCTTTGAGAGATGGAGTTGTTCAGTAGTTTAGTGGTGTCCAATTCTTTGTGACCCGGTAGACCACACTGTCCTTATCATTTTCTTGGGAAAGATATTGGAGTGTTTTTGCTATTTACTTCTTCAGTGGATTAAGGCAAACAGAAATTGTGATGACTAAATACACACACAAGTAAATATCTGAGGCTCTATTTGAACTTAAATCTTTCTTTAAAAAAACAACTATAAAAAAAGATTCCCTTCCTTTCTCTCTTAATAACACACTAAGACCCAAGAGCTAAGCAAACAGGGTTAAGTGACTTGTTCAGGGTCATACAGCTAGGAAGTATCTGAGGTCAAATTTGAATCCAAGACCTTCTGACTGCAGGCCTGGCTTTCTCTATACTAAGACATCTAGTTGTCCTTGTGGAAAGGCATTAATCATTTTTTATCCTTGTACTAACACCCAACACAAAAGATGATTAATGCAAGTTTCTGGAATTCATCAAGCATGTACAGTGGGGACTGGTAGGGGCAGACCCTTTGTTTGGTTTCCACCATGTTTTGCTCTCAGAAAATTGCAATATGCAACTTGAAGATAAAAATCTGGAACCTCATCTAGCTGTCTCCTTCTTCCCAGTTTCACAATTTAAGTAGGCCAGAGAGAACATCTGTCAGTCGCTTTCCCTTCCTTGACCTCCCCAATTTTTGCAGAGAGTTTTGCAGGGCAAGAAACTTGCAAAGAATTGTCTTTTTCCAAAGAGAGAAAGAGCAAGGTTGGCCTGAATTCCTGAATGTTATGCATGGAGTTCTGGGGCCATCCGAGGTTGCACGGTTAATGATAAACTGGGATTAGGAAGTGTGATGTAGTGGAAAGACTGCCAAATTTGCAATAAGGAGAACAGGGATCAAATCCCAGCTCTGGAACTTAAATTAAATATTTACAGGAGCCCCTTCACCTGGGTCCAAATCCTAACCATGATTAGTAGGTCAACCTACCTCTCTGAGCCTTGATTTTCTCATCTGTAAAATGGGAATAATAATATTTTGGACAGCCTACATACAACACACACACGCCACAGAGTCACGAATCAGAATGTTCAGGACAGGGCACCACTCTCCTGATGCCTTGGGGAAGGATTCCTCTTAGGTCCAAGAGCCACGAGCCTCCCAACATGTTTTAGGAGTCACAGAAACTAAACAAGTGTAACCCTCTCCACGCCCAGTCCCTGCCCTGAGACAGGGAATATATTATGCAGAATACATGAAACTGAGCATGTCCCTCACTGGGCAAGGGCTAGGAGGACCAGAGAGGAAACTCTGCATCTTTAAACTCCCAACCCAGCCCTTGCTGGCAGGCCTCCCTCAGCTGATTAAATTAAGGGCAAGCTTTCCTTTTTCCTCTTCCCTTCCTCCTCCTTTCTTTGTATCTTCTCCCCTGGGTTTCTCTCCAGGATATGCACTTATCACTGCAGCTTGGCCAAGTGAGGCCCTGCCCAGATAGAGGCCTCTCATCTGACGGGAATTTTTTCCTCCCAATTGTCCCAGGCTTAGTCTCGCTTTCAAGAGACTATGTTGAGGGGCAGCTGGGTAGGTCAGTGGATTGAGAGTCAGGCCGAGAGACAAGAGGTCCTAGGTTCAAATCCGACCTCAGACACTTCTCAGCTGTGTGACCCTGGGCAAGTCACTTGACCTCCATTGCCCACCCTTACCACTCTTCTACCTAGGAGCCAATACACAGAAGTTAAGGGTTTAAAGAAAAAAAGAGACTATGTTATACTGAGTGCAGAATGGGATAATAATATTAATGATGATTGAAGTGAAATTAAATAATCTCCCTCAAAGTTCAATCTATGGTCCATGAGGGAAATGGGGAATTGGTAACTTAGGGTGATTTGTGGTGGAGACTTCATGCTCTTTAACAGTAGCTGTGAAGGTCTGGCAGGAACCTGGAATTCTGGGCTCTGGTGATGCTACTGATTGGGTTGTTTAGTTGTTTTTCAGTCATGTCCAAATCTTTGTGACCCTGTTTGGGGTTTTCTTGACAAAGACACTGGAGTGGTTTGCCATTTCTTTTTCCAGCTCATTTGACAGGTGAGGAAACTGAGGCCAACGGAGTTGTTAAGTGACTTGCCCAGGGTCATGCAGCTGGTAAGTATCTGAGGTTCTGTTTTAACTCAGGTCTTCCTGACTCTAGGTCCAGTGCTCTGTCCACTGAACCACTGAAACCTAGGTTAGATGAAATAAAAGATGAACTCATAGAATGACTAATAACTAAAGAGAAAAGTTGAAAGAACAAAAGATACAGAAAATCTTCATTTAACATAGCCTCAAGAAATACAGCTGGGTAGCTGAGTGGTTTGAGAGCCAGGCCTAGGTTTAAATCTGACCTCAGACACTTCCCAGCTGTGTGACCCTGGGCAAGTCACTTGACCCCCATTGCCTACCCTTACCACTCTTCTGCCTTGGAGCCAATACACAGTATTGACTCCAAGATGGAAGGTAAGGGTTTAAAAAATATATAAATTTAAAAATTAAAAAAAGAAGAAGAAATACAACTTAAATCAATAATCCAAAACAATACTGATACCTCAAACTATTTTGGAAAGATGACAAGCATACTCAGATTGGAATTTTGAAATGCCCTTTTGGGGTCTGATATGAATCCAACTAGCCTATCGACTCTTCTAGAACAGAAAAATGTTTAAAAGCTGACATTTGCTATAATCATGAGCATTCTTCTGAATTATTTTGGTATTTTTACACTGCAGTATATGTGGCTGCTATTTTCACACTAAGAGCATTAGAGGTAAAGGTGGAGGAATACTTGGGACAGGTGTCAAACACCTGCATATCCAAAGTGACTTGAAAGGGCTGTTAAAGATCTGTGGAATCTGTGGAAAGGCTTTAGAAGATGATATCATTAATGTAGATAACCAGAATGTCAGATCACCCAGTTAAAGATAAGGGGAGCCAGGAAGCAAAAGTATATCAGATATTCTAGATCTCCTTAATCAGCAAATGAAAGTAAAAGTTAAAAGGTTAAGGTGATATAAGGAATCAGATCAACACAAAGAACAAAATAAACAATTGTTTAGACCTTTCAGTTATGTCTGACGTCATGACCCCATTTGGGTTTTTCTTGACAAAGATACTGGAGTAATTTGTCATTTCCTTCTCCAGCTCATTTGACAGATGAAGAAACTGAGGCTAATAGGATTAAGTGACTTGTCCAGGGTCACCTAGCTAGTAAGAGTCTGAGACTGGATTTGAACTCAGGAAGATTCATCTTCCTGACTCTAGGCCTGACACTCTTATCCACTATGGCACCTAGCTGCCCCTTAACAATTCAATATATTTAAGAAATAAGACCTTTATCAGAGAAATTTGTTATAAAATTTTTCCCAGTTTGTCATTTCTCTTCTAATCTTGATTATATTAGTTTTGTTTGTACAAAATCTTTTAAATTTAATATAGTCAAGATTATTCATTTTACAACTTGTAATGTTCCCTTTGTTTTGTTTGGTTATAATTTCTTCCCTTTCCCATAGATCTGACAGGTAAACTAGTCTATATTGCCCTAATTTGCTTAGCATATCACCCTTTATATTTAAATTATATACCCATTTTGACTTTATCTTATATAGAGTGTTATTGGTCTATACCTAATTTTTGCCACACTGTTTTCCAGTTTTTTCAGCAGTTTTGGTCAAATTTCAATATCATTCCAAAAAAAAAAAAAAAAAAACAACAACAAAAACAAACCAAAACCATGGAGGTCCAAGGAACAAAGAAATTAGGAAAGAAAGAATCCCTAAAAAGGAGGATATAGAAAATGTTGGGCTTTTGATATGACTGCAGAAATGGAACTCAACAAAGACACAATTTGACTTAAATGAGAAACAAAATTTGAGCTCTATTAATTCACTATAATCAATGATAGAAAAGGGAAGTAATAAATGAGGTAATAGAGAGCAAATGATGAAGCATGCTGATAGAGACTCTAGTTTCTCTGCAGAAGTAGTAGGGATGGGTAAAAGCCATAATTATTGGCTTGAATGCTTGACAATGTTGCATGAATGCATTTTACTAGCTTCCTCTCAGACATAGGCATAATCCCATTTTAAATTTTTTATTCTCTTTATTATGATGAGTTTGACAAATGTCAGCAAATATGAACATTTCTTTACAGAGAACAGACACTCAGAATTATATAATATTGGGAATTGGTTACATAAAGCTATTTTTTAAAACTTATCTTGATAATTCAAGAACTGCTTTCTTTATTTGTATCTGCTTGCAAACTTCCTTCTGCTCACTTTTATGTATTTTTTAAA
>NC_058134.1:48209817-48236192 GCF_016433145.1 Gracilinanus agilis
ATAATCCCTGCCCTTGAGGAGCTCACTATATATATGTATAACATACATATACATATATATAACATATATTTTAAACTTTACATTCCATCTTAGAATCAATGCTAAGTATTGGTTCCAGGGCAGAAGACCAGTAAGGGCTAGAGCAATTGGGATTTACTGACTTGCCCAGGATCACACAACTAGAAGGGTCTGAGACCAGATCTGAAATCAGGATTTCTCAACTCTATACCTGACTCTTTGTCCACCGAGCCACCTATCTACTTCCAGGGACTGTCTTTTGCCTTTTTTTTTTTTTTTTTTTGCATTCCCAGTGATTAGCCAGGTACTTAATAATATTTAATAAATATTTATTGATTTACTGTATATTGAAATATTTGTTTTTTGATGATTGCCAAATTCACAATAAAAGAAAAGGAAGCCACTTAAGACCATGATCCCACAAGAATTCCAAAAAAATTCTAGCATTTCCCAGGATTCGAGGGGCTTTTCAGAATCCACAGTATTAGGGGCATGTGGAGAGGCATTGCTAGCTATTTACGTCAATATTTCTGGACTAAGAAGCTGCAGCAACTTCCTTTTCTCATTGTGTTCTAGGGCTGAGGGAAAGCTTTCTGTTGAAAGCAGAACGCCCAGAGTGCCCTGCAGGTTTCAGTGGCAACCTCCTCTTTCTGCAGCTCCTCATAAAAATTGAAGTTTCATTCTACCATTTTTGGGGATCTTTTGATTCTGTCTCAGAATGAAACCTGAAGCAACTGAATTCTTTTTTCACCCTTTTGGGGATTTTCTTCATGATATGGTTAGAAGCTAAAAGATTAAAAGACCTTGTTGTGCCATGAACCCCCCATTTGTGGTTTTGACTAAGGTCACCTACCATCATGGGAAGGCCCTATGTTTAGGTTCTTTTCTTAATTAACTTCCTTTCAGGAGTGTGTGATGGGTAAAAATCATACCACCTCCCCAAATCCTTAGAATAAACCAAAGGATTAAATAATCCAGCCTAAGAATTTTGTTCCTGCCAATTGGATTGGGTTGGAGAAATTACATGCAATTATGAATGGCATTCTAGACTTAGAGTCAGGAAAACCTGGGTTCAAATCCTACCTCTGACAATTACTAGCTGTGTGACCACGGGAAATTCATTTAATCTCTCTCAGCCTCATTTGCCTCATCTGTAGGGTGGAGATAATAACCAGCACTGCCCATCTCTCAAGGGTTCTTGTGAGATTCAAGTGAGCTCAAGTATGTAAATGTCAAGTCATTAATAAATATTTATTTAGTACCTACTATGTGCTAGAGTCATAATATAAGCACTGATAATATAGAGAATGACAAAAATAGTTTATGCGCTCAAAAAACTCACATTTTAATGTGGAAGACATTTATAAAACTTGGTAGATATAAGATATATAGAGAGTAGATGGAAGGTACCCTAAGAGACGGAGGAGGCACTACCAGTAGGAGGGGAAGACAATGGAAAGGCTTCATAGGGTAGATGGGATTTAACTTAATTCTTGAAAGAAGTGTGGAAAACTAAGAGGAGGAAGTGATAAGGTGTCAGAGAATGTCATTGATGGGAGATAGCTGGTGAGAAAACCCATGAGAGATGGACTGTCATGTTCAAGGGTTGGAATGGAGAAAAGGTAAGCTCTAAGAATATTAGAAAGGTTGGAAGGGGCCAGATCATAAAGTTTTCAAAGCCAAATGAAGCTTGTATTTTCTCTTGGAAATAAATATCACTTATTATTTGGGAAGCCTAAGAGTCATCTTCATCCTCTTCCCAGCCAACTGGAATAAAATTTATTAAGTACAGACTATTGGCAATGTCCTATAGTAAATGTTAAGGGCAGCTGGGTAGTACAGTAGATAGAGTGCCAGACCTGGAGTCAGGAAGAGCTGTTTTCAAATCTGGCCTTAGAAACTTACTGGTTATATGACACTTATCCCTATTTGCCTCAGTTTCTTCATTTGTAAAATGAGCTGGACAAGGAAATGGCAAATTACTTCAGTATCTTTGCCAAGAAAACCCCAAATGGTATTGCAAAGAGTCAGACTTGACTGAACAACAACAAGAAGTAGTAAATGTTGGTAATATAAAGACAGAATAAAAGCAAAACAAAAGAAAACAATAATGACTGTCCTCAAGGAGTTTATATCCTCTATTTTATTTAGTGAGCAATGAGGAGCCCCTGATAGCTTTTGAATAGGAGTCATGGAGGCAGATTTTGCACATTAGAATGAATATTTTGGCAACTGTGAAAAGGAAGGATTATAGAGGAGAGATACTTTCCCAGTTCTATAATCTAACATATAAGCGAGCCCTTCCATACTTGTGTTATTTTAAACTTTATAAACATTCCACCTTTGTCTTCAAATCATCTCTTGCTTGCTTTAAGTCCCAATTGAAATCCCTTCTTTGACTGGAAATCTTTCCTAATCTCTCATAATTTGAGGGTCTTCCCATTGTTAATTACTTGATATTTATCATGTTTATAGCTTGCTTTGTATATCTTTATTGGCCCCATTAGAATGTAAGCTTTTTGAGGGCAAGGTCACATTTTTTTTTAATTCTTATCTTCTTCTTAGAATCAAGCACTGATTCTATGCTTGTGCTGATTCTGAGGCAGAAGAGGGGTAAGGGCTAGGCAATAGGGGTTAAGTGACTTGCCCAGGGTCACCCAGCTAGGGAGTGTTTGAGGTCAGATTTGAACCCAAGATCTTGCCTCTCTAAGTCTGGTTCTCAATCCTCTGAGCCTCCTAGCTGTCTCAGCAAGGATTATCTTTTGCTGCTTTTTTATTCCTTAGTGCTCAGCAGCATCTGGCTTGTAGCAGGTACTTAATAAAAGTTGAAAAAATAATAGAATGTGTAATCCTTTTCTTAGGGCTCAGACACCCCTTCTGCACTGAAACAATCAGAAGTGTTTGTTTGCAGGTAAGCAGGTATAATTGCCCAGAGTTTCTTAGGTTCCTGTGCCTTTTAACCTTGAAAGATTTCTATTCAGGAATGGAATCTGGATGAAAGGACACAAAATGGAAGAGGGCTAAATGGAGTCCATTTTGGTTGGGACCCATCCCACTTCACTAGGACACATAAGTGGGATGGATCTTGGACCAGGGAGAAGAAACCAGACTGGAACTGAGGTGCTACTGATTGTGAACGAAAGATGGGCTCAAATCGAGGCATGAAGATCTCATAATTTCAGAAAACATATTTAGAAAATTGTTATTGCATGTAATTGGGAAACTAAAATATCTTTGAATTTTAAAAACAGTTGAAACCCGAGTAGGTCTGGCACAATGAATAGACTATAGCTGCTGAATCCACTAGAGTCCAGTCCCCAGCTCTTTTGGAGTTTTCTCTCTTTCTGGAGACCTTAACCACAGAGAAACTTTCTACCCTCTTCCATCCCTGGAATGAAGAGTTTTTCTCCCCCATTTTTAGGAAATGATCCTCTTCTTGCTTTTCTTTATGATACTTATGAGAACTTTTTTTTTGTCCTTTCTTGCTTATTCTTGGAAGCTTTGTTTCTCTAACTACATAGTTTTATTTCTATGCTATTTTACTGGTTATTAAAGAATTTAGGTGGTCATTTACCTTTTGACTGTTTATCTACAAATGCTTGAAGCAGACAGAGAAGGAGGAAGCCAAAACTCTGTGAGGAGAGGAGTTCTGATTGTTTTTCCAGTGAATTGGCAAGTCAATTAGAGAAAGAGAGAGAGAGATTGTGTAATTTATTGTCATTATGCTAAGGATTATTCATACCTTAGATTTATTTCATTTTGAAACCAGAAAGGTTCCAAAAAGACCTACATGATTGGAGACATTCAGTGTAGGAAAGCACTTTGTCAGTGACTGCAGAAGGGGAGCGATTGTACATATGTGCACTTTGGCATGGAAGCTGCTGGCCACCTAGATGGCTGGGGTTAAAGGACTTCTGGCATAAGAAACATCCTCCCCTTCTTCCCTTTCTTTTGGGGCATTTCCAGAAATTACCAGTTCCTTATCCCAGCTTCACACATAAATCTACTGCACTACATCATAACTGTCTAATGATTTCAAACAAAATGAGAACATAAGAAAACCTCAAATTGCTGCCTATGTTTAGGCATGTGTTGATAAATGTTGAAGAACCTTACGTCTGAAAAAAATGTACCTAGAACGTGCTGCTAAGTGTAATCTGCGTTTTTAACCTTTTCTCCATCACTTTCATATGTCTAGACAATCAATAAAACAATAAGTTAAGTCCCGCTTTTTTAAAAAATTCAAAGACATTTTATTTTCCCGATTACAAGTAATAATAATTTTCTACATACATTTTCTGAAATTATAAGATCTAAACTGTCTCCCTCCCTTTCTTGCCTCCTCCCTCTTGGAGCTGATAAGCAATTTGATCTGGGTTATACATGTGTTATCATGCAAAACATACTTCCATATGGATTATTGTTGTAAGAGAATACAATACTCATATAAAACCAAACCCCCCAAATAAATCTATAAACTAGTGTGAAAGGTAGTATGCTTTGATCTGCATTCCAACTCCGATAGTTCTTTCTCTGGAGGTAGATAACATTGTTTGTCATAAGTCCTTCAGAATTGTCTCAGATTGTTGTGTTGCTGAGAGTAGCTGAATCTTTCTCAGTTAATCATTGTACAGTATTGTTGTTACTGTGTACAGTGTTCTCCTGGTTCTGCTCATTCTGCTCTGCATCAGTTCCTGTAGGTCTTTCCTGCTTTTTCTGAAATCATCTTGCTTATCATTCCTTACAGCACAATGAGATTCCATTACTAACATGTACCACAATTTGTTTAGCCATTCCTCAATTGATGGTCATTCCCTCAATTTCCAATTCTTTGCCACCACAAAAAGAGTTACGAGCCCTGATTTGTAGTGTTTACTGACTTCAGAGAGGTAAATGCGCCCACGGAAAATTTAGCATTCTCTTTCTTGAGAGCTGGTTCAAGCTGTCTTCAGCACTCTCTTGCTTATATCTAACCTAACTTAGCTCCATATCAGACCTAAATCGATGACATGATAATTGTAAAATATCTTCCGGTTCTTAGGAATTTGTTCAGTTAAGAACCTGGAGCCACTGACCAGAAGTCCAGACTGGGAAAAGGCTATGACTTTTCAGGGTTATAGATGTACAGAAAAAGTTAAAATGGTTCTCTGGGTCAAGGCACAGTCTAAAGCTTTGGTTCTGGCTGGACTACTGCTCTTCCCTTTCATCAGTATTACTCAGCCCCAGATTTCATTTCAATTCAATCCAATGCAGTCCATTAAACACTTAACAATACTTATAATTCATGTTGCCAGTCTTTTAGGGATACCAAATTCAATAAGATGTTACTCCTGCTTTCTGGGAAATCATAGTCTAGTAGGAAAGGACAAACGTATGCAATAACTATAACTCAAATTAGAATATAATAAATGAGTAGAAGTGAAAACAAAGTGATTTGAGAGTCCAAAAGGAGAGATTCCTTCAGTCTGGAAGGTCTCATGGAGAAGATGGCATGCTATGATGTATAAAGAGCAAACGGATTGGTTGTTAAAAGGGTCTCTATAATACAGGGGAATTAAAGGTAATGTTATTTCCTTTATGTCCACTCTCCTAGATGTACAACCAGAACCTAGCCAGATCAGAAGAACCATTCCTTAGGTTCATCCTATTAGTGCCAAAGAGATCCATTAAGGTCCAGTAATAACTATGAGTAAATGCACCTAAAAGATGCTCAAATTAAGAAACTTTTGATTCTCTTCATATTTATTTTCCATATACTAATATTTGTACTTGTCTTCCCTGTTTGAATTTAAGCTCCCTATGCATAGGGATTTCTGTATTCTTTATATATATATATATATATATATTTTTTTTTTTCCCCAGTGCCTGGGCAGCTAGATAACACTGTAGATAGAGTGCTGAGCCTGGAGTCAAGAAGACTCATCTTCCTAAGTTCAAATGTGACCTCAGATATTTACTAGCTGGGTGACCTGGACAAGTCACTTAACCCCATTTGCCTCAGTTTCCTCATCTATAAAAAGAACTAGAGAAGGAAATGGCAAACAACTCTAGTATACCTGCCCAGAAAATCTCAAATGAGGTCACAAAGAGTCAGACATGACTGAAAAACAACAGAACAATGATAACAATGCCCAGGGCTTAGCAAAGTACCTGGCATGTGGCAGGATTGTTGATTGATATTACAATGGAGTTCTTGGAGGGTGAATAGTATTCACTGATTCTTCTTCCCTTGCTACATTAGGATATATTCAGGCTTATGATTAACTTGTTTGAACGCTTAGAATTGTTACTAGAATATGTGACTGAATAAAAGATTTCTGGATGGTTTCTGAATTGAGGCTGGAGAGAAGTAGGACAACGTAGATTTTTCATCCTTTGTGCCGTGGGCATCTCTGACACAATGGCTATGCCATCATTCTTGCAAAACTTGGTTTTACTTTTCTTTCATATACAACCTTCATGAGTCCCTCTACATCTAGGTAATCTATGGGTTTATTCTGTGATTTCCTGGCTTTCCTTTGTCTCTCCGCCTTCCTTTGGTTTCTGGAGGAGCTGTCTTTACAGTTAACTCTGACCCTGACAGACTTTTGTCCTTCTAATTTGGGGTAAGGCCTAGATGTTGAAATTTCCTCTGACTCTGAGGAACCCTGGTAGTTCTACAGGCATCTCTTCTATTTCCCCTTTTGAATTTCTTGAGTTCCTTAGGTTATGAAAGAAGAATCTTCTTAAGATTTCTCAACATTTTCCTTTTTCTCAGAATGACACTTGGTTTCTTTAGATTTCTACAGCAAGTGAATATTAGTGACAAAAATTCTTTCCAAACAAAGTTCTAGATGGGATTATGGCACAGAATCTTCCATTAGTAATGTGAAAATACAAAAATAAACCTAAATCTTTATGTTTACACTATCCAGGCCATGACAAAATAACATTAAAAGAAATAGCAATCATGGGGAACAATTAAATAATAAAAATGACTCTTTAGAAATTCATTCCTTGCTAATGTCACTTTAATAGCATTAATTTGTAATTTTCTTGTATTTAAAAAATTGTAAATATGAAATGAGACACTAAAAATGAGTATTTCTATTTAGAAAGCAGAGGAAAGAGGATTCCATACGAAATGATGACTCTTCTTCCCATACCTTCTGCTTTTAAAAAATGTGTATAAGAAATTCTACATGTTGCTTTCAAAATTGTTCTGCTTTTCTGGGCTTCTCTTTGAACTATTTTTTTGTTGTCTCCTGTGCCACTTTAAAACGTTCCTACATTTTTCAGGGTATGCTTAATAAACAGCTTTATTCTAATTGATTTTATGTTTCCTTAAAAAAATCACACTTTAGAATAAGGCAGTATAAATTAACACTGCCTATATCATTATTTACTCTTCTTGTTATTCGATCATTTCTAAAGCTTAACAGGTTCTTGAAAGGACATTGGACCCTCCTGGTGGCATATCTTACCTTCCTTTAAGGCAAATTTGTGAGAATAATGAAATACCAACAAATCTCAGCATGAACTTGCAACCTAACTACTTAGGAAACAACAAAAAAACTTTACATTTTATAAGATACACTTTAACAGAAGAAAAAAGTACTGAAAAATATGCTGACCTCAGTTTATTGTATTAAAAGATGATATTTTATTGTATCAAATTTCTTTCATTATTTATTATCTTTAGAACCCACTTTGCTTAAACGCTTGACCACACCAACCCAATTCCAGGCTTTGTGATTTGTCTTGACTCCCAGCTTCCATTTCTGGATTTTTGAAATCTGTTCTCTTATCTTTTTCCTTACTTGAGGGAGCTGTACCTCCATAATGCATTAGGGTTAGAGGATGGATGGATACAAAACGGAGGAGGAGAGTTGAATACTTACTTGAGTAGAGCCACACTTATTAATAAGGACATGATTCCAGAGAGATGGGTTGAACACTTCCATACTGTATTCAACAGACCATCATGAACCAATGCTGAGACCACAGAGGGTATACCTCAGCTTAAAGTCAATTCCTCTCTAGGTGAACTTCCAACTGAAGAAGAATTAAGTTACTGTTCAGCTGTTTCAAACATGTCTGACTCTTTGTGAAGCCATTTGGGGTTTTCTTGACAGATACTGGAGTCATTTCATTTGGAAATTTGCCATTTCCTTCTCTAGCTCATTTTACAGATAAAGACACTGAGGCAAACACAGTTAAGTGATTTACCCAGAACTAGTAAGTGTCTGAGGCTGGATTTGAATTTAGGTTGCCCTGATTCTAGACCTGGCATTCTATTTATAGAGAGACCAAGCCTCTTGCTATTAGGCTCCTCTTGTGTAGCAAAGTACCTGGTGTTGATTCCATCTTAGCAGAGATTTACAGGGTAGGGCGTCCACTACTCATAAGCAAGTTGACTGAAATCTTCCAGGTTATATGGCAAGAAGGTATCTCCTAGGAGAATAAGAATGCCTCCACTGCCCATCTCTACAAAGAAAAAGGAAATAGGTTGTCCTGTGACAATCACAGGGGAGTGTCTCTCTTAGTCAGTGCTGGGGAGATTCTTGCCAGAGTCCTCTTTAATCAACTGATCCTTCTCCTAGAAGATGGTCAGCTATTCTAGAGCCAGTGTGGCTTTAAACAGGGCTGAGAAACAGTCAACATGGTGTTTGCTGCCAGATAACTCCAGGAGAAATGCCAGCGGCAGAACAGAAATGTGTACATGAAATAGGTCGATTTGACTGTCAGTCGTGAGGGTTTGTGGAACATCATGGCAAAATCTGGTTGCCCAGAGAAGTTCATCGGTATTGTCTACCAGTTCCATGATGGCATACTTACACAGGTCTTGAAAAATGGATGACGCTCTTGTAACTTCCCAGTCACCAAGGGAGTGAAGCAGGACTGTGTGCTTGCCTTCGTGCTTTTGAGCATGGTTCTGTGCCAGTATCTCTCATGTCTCACAACTGATACCAGAGTTCTTCAGAGAGACCTTGAGAGTGTCCTTGTATCATTTCTTCTAATCTCTGTGTGATCACTTGCCTTGTGTGACTTCTTTGTAAAATGGTCTGTTAGACAAGCTTGAGTTTGGCAAATGTTCACATGGGTGATTTGTGCCCGACTTGTGGTAGAGTCTTCCAAGCTCATATTGATCTGATCAGCCACACTTGGACACACTGTATTTTGACCCTGACCCAGAGATACCATTTTGGTTCTCTTTGAAAGGAAGACAACTAAAATAGGTTTGGGAGGGCATAGAAAACCTTTTGTCTTTATTGTCATCACCTAAGGATTTGGGATTCTCTTTCTTGTAATTAAGAGTAAGTCATTGGCAATTCACTCTGAAGCCACAAAGATGACTCACCTGGCTCTTTATTTCTTCTTGTTGCAAACACATTCAGTTTAAGATGGCCAGCCAAGTAGTTATGGACAGACCCATCAAAAACAAACAAACTCTTGCATTCCATCTTAGAATCAATTCTGTATATTGGTTCCAAGGTAGAAGAATGGTAAGGGCTAGGTGGTAAAGTTGGAGGAGGGTTAAGTCACATAGTGAGGAAGTGTCTGAGGCTAGATTTGAACCTAAGACCTCCTGGATAGACCCATTTTTTATGAAAATGGGGCAGTCTTAGATGGGAAAAGAAAATGGCGCCCTCAGCAGGGTTAATGGCAATAGCTGCTACATGCCAACAATATGAATTGCCCTACTTTTTGGACTGTAGAAACATATCTTGTGTCTTCTGAAGGAGAGATATATCTTGCACCTATTAAAATTAATTTTAGTTGCTTAAAAGAGACAGTGTGGTATAGGGCACATTAATGGGTCTGGGAAGTCTTAGATTCTTATACTTCCTCTGATACTAGGAATGTGATCTAAGATAAAACTCTTGTATTTGATGTGTCTCAAGCAAATCGTTAGGATTTATCTGTTCTTAAATTTGGGAGTTCTGTCTTGGACTAAATCACAGATTAGTCTCTTAAGATGGACAAAATTATTCCACTCCCTACACAAGAGAAAGACATTAATTAAATAGCTTATTATAATAGCTCATACTTTACAGTTTCTAAAGCACTCCCCTAGCAATGCTATGAGTTGTATTAATTTACCTGGGCTATTGGGAAAGCTTTTTAATTGGCGTTCCTGCCTCAAGTCCTTCTCTTCTTCAATCCATCCTTTATCCTACTGCCAAAATGATTTTCCTTAAGCCTGTGGCTCTCTTCTACTTAATAAACTCCAATGGCTCCCTATCACCTCTAGGATAAAATAGAAACTCCTTGGTTTGGCATTTAAAGTTCTCCACGCTATGGCCCTAGCCTACATTTGCAGCCTTCTTAAACATGTTTCTTTCCTTCCTACATGCTACAGTCCAGTCACAGTGATTGATTTGCTCTTTCTCATGTAGGATGGCCTGCCTCCCAGGCCTGTGCCTTTGCTATGGATAGTGCCTCATGTCTGGAATCAACTTTATCCTCACCTAAACCTTCATTTCCTTCAAGACTCAGCTCAAGTATTATCTTCCTGATTAATCTCCTCTTGCCTACCTCCTGGTGCTCTTCTCTCCAAGAATGACACTGCATTGATTCTGATTATTTTCTGTATAAACTTACATATGGGCACATTGTCTCCCTGACAGAATGTAAGGCCCTTGAGTATAGGTGAGATTTCATTTTTGTCTCAATATTTCCAGGCCCCTCTATACTATGGATTTAGAACAAGGAGGGGGCTTCAAGGTAATGAGATAGTATTTATGTGAATAGCACACAATTGTTCTAAATTGGAAATTAAAACAGTTTTGAGGTACCAACTCATAACTGTCAAAAATGACAAATTCTGGAGGAGATGAAGGAAAACAGGCACACTAATAAACTGGCGATGGAGTAGGAAATTAGTCCAATCATTTTGAAAAAAGAATTTGGAATTATAGCCAAAAGGCTATAAAACTGTGCATGCCTTTTTCTTTCTTTCTTTCTCTCTTTCTTTCTTTTTCTTTAAATTCTTACCTTTCATCTTAGGATCAATACTGGGCATTGGTTCCAAAGCAGAAGAGTGGTAAGGGCTAGGCAATGGAGGTTAAGTGACTTGCCCAGGGTCACATAACTAGGAAGTGTCTGATGCTATATTTGAACCCAGGACCTCCTATCTCTAGACCTGGCTCTCAATCCCTGCCCCCTTTGCATAACTTTTGACCCAGCTAAACCACTGCGAGATCTGTATCTCAAAGAGATCAAAAGAAAAGAACATACACATACAAAAATATGTATTGCAGCCCCTTTTGTGATGGCAAAGAATTGGAAACAGAGGGAATGCCTATCAATTGGGAAATGGCTGAACAAGTTGTAGTATATGATTGTGATGAAATATTATTGTGCTGTGGGAAATGAGGAGGGAAATGGTTTCAGAAAAAAACCTGGTAAGATGTTTATGAACTGATGTAAAGTGAAGTGAGAAGAACCAGGAGATCACTGTATGCAGTAATAGCAATGTTGGGATGATGATCAACTGTCAGTCTTAGCTGCTCTGATTAATACAATGACCCAAGGCAGTTCCAAAGGATTCCTGATGAAAAATGCTGTCCATCTCCATAAAAAGAACTGAGGAACTCTAAATTCAGATTGACATATACTTTTCTTGCTTCATTTTTCTTGCATTTCTTAGGAAATATGGCAAATACAGATATGCATTTTTATAATTTCACAGATATAAATGATATCACACTGCTTGCCTCCTCATTGGGTAGGTGAGGGAGGGAGGAAGAGAACTTGGAAATCAGAAATTTAAAAGAATGTTAAAAATGACTAAATAATACATTTGAAAAAAGTACACAGTGATACCTGGAACATAGTAAATGCAATGTGTACAGTAGCTGTTATTAAGTGCTGTTGCTTCCATGTGGCTTAAGGATCGTGATTGCTGTGGGTGCCCACTAAATTCTGTGCTCTTTAAATATGGCAACCTGAGACAAAGCCCTAGTCACTCTGCCTTTGTTATGGCTTTGGGAAAGACCATCATTAAGGTATATTTTGCTGAAACCTTCTCTTGTCTAAATAGTTTAAGCAACCCATTAGCATTTTTGTGCTTTTTTACTTCCCTTTTCCCAGTTCTTTAAATATCTCTTAAACTGGGGAGCTAAAAGACTTTACAGAAGCACAGTAAGACAGAATATTCTTTTCCTAGATGGTTTATCAATAAAGCCATTTGATAAATCAAAAACCCACTCTCAGAAATAATAATAGCAACAGCAGTAGCTAGCATTTATGTTGCACCTGGTATGTGCCAGGAATCATGTTGGGTGCTTTAAATTTATTAAGTTCATTTTATCCTTACAACAAACCTGGAAGTTAAATGCTGTTATCCTCATTTTATAGTTGAAGAAATGGAAGCAAAGAGAAGTTAAGTGACTTGCCCAAGGTCTCACAGATAGTAAGTGCCTGAGGTCATATTTGAACTCCAATCTTCCTGATTCCAGCTTCAGTGCTCTATCCACTGTGGCACCTAGCTGCCTTAAACAAAGAAATACCTTTGTTCCCTCTTTCGGGTATATAATACCAGCTTGTAAGGAACTTTTAGGTAAAGAATTGGAATCTAGTTTTAGGCTTAGCCAGAATTAAAGCTTAACACAATTCATTGAAGCTTTGTTGGTTCAGAAACAATTTCTATGTACATACTATGAAGGAACAAATTTCCCAGAAGCTCTTATCATTGTTTTCAGAGGATTAAATAGCACTTCCTGTTAATCTGTAGTCAAGGCTTTTCTCATGCTTTAGAAAATTAATTTCTGGTCCCCACCTCTGAGAAGGAATATTGGAACACTGGCACACTTCAGTTTACCGAAAGGTAGTTCTCTCTTCAGGTTCAGGTGACTTTCTAGGTGAGAATTAATTGTGTAAAAGCAAGTCAGGAAGAAGCTTATTCATCTTTTCTCAGAAACTGTATAAATAATTTTTAAAAAGAACCCAGGAAATTGTTCTCTGAAGGATTAAGACACTTTTTCAAATAACCTGATGTTTACAAATTACGTATGATTGGTTTTGCTTGTTATTTATGAAGGTTCTAACTAAATCATTATATTAAGAAGAATGCGATAAAGACTAATCTCTTGTTATCTACAACTATGTAGTAAAGAAGAAAAAAAACTAAAAAATACAAGTAAATGCTGGGAAAAAACAATGAGAAAACACCCAAGTAGGTATTCCTTCTTTCTGAAATAAAATCTGTTTTTAAATGAAGACCTTCATATCCATAGGAACAAGTATTTATTAAGTATCTACTAGGTGGCATAGTGGATAGAGTACTGCGCCTGGAATCAGGAAGACTCATCTTCATTAGTTCAAATCTGGCCTGAGACACTAGTTCTGTGGCCCTGGGTAAGTCCCTTAATTCTGATGGCCTCAGTTTCCTCATCTGTAAAATGAGTTGAAGAAGGAAATGGCAAACCATGGATAGCTCTTTTGTTGTGGTGTTTCAGCTGCCACCGCCCCCTGCTACTTCACTGGTGATGTAGATCTGCTATTCTGCCTTTTTTCTTTAACTCTTATGGCCTCAGTTTCCTCATCTGTAAAATGAGTTGAAGAAGGAAATGGCAAACCATGGATAGCTCTTTTGTTGTGGTGTTCCAGCTGCCACCACCACCTGCTACTTCACTGGTGATGAATGATCTGCTATTCTGCCTTTTTTCTGTTCTTAGTTTCAAACCTCACTTGGCTCCCACTCCTCTAGTCACAAAAACCATTCTTAGGCAGCATCTTGTCAGTAAGTTATGAGACTTTAAAAAAATATATCATCTGAGAATTCCTGGCAACCCAGGGATATCCTCCACGTAGGCTCCAGGCTAAGATCAGATCACAGATGGCAGATCACGGAGACAGAAAGGGGCATTTAAGTGTATTTTCCATCACAGTTCTGAATCTACCTTTAAAAAGGTAAAAATGGAGGCAGCCAGGTAGCACAGTAGATGGACTCAAACACAGCTAGCTGCATGACCCTGGACAAAACACTTTTTTTTTTGCCCAGATCTTACCACTCTTCTGTCTTAGAATAGAAAGTTCAAGGGTTTAAAGGGTTAAAAAATATACAAAAATGAACATTTGTGAAAATAACTCCAATTATGTTCATCAGCATGTTGGTCAAAGCTTCACAAAGTCATAGATGAACTTTATCTGTCGCATGTTTGCTGTTCAGTCATTTTTCAGTTGTATCTGACTCTTGGGGACCTCATTTGGAATTTTCTTCTCAAAGACACTGGAATGATTTGCCATTTCCTTCTCGTGCTCATTTATACATGAGGAAACAGAAGCCAACTGGGTGAAGTGACTTGCCCAAAGTCACATAGCTAGAAAGTGTCTTGGATTCATGAAGGTGAGTCTTCCTGACTCTAGGCTTGACACTCTACCCACTGAACCACCTAGCTGCCCTCGTTGCATATAGTAGATGCTCAATAACTGCTTATTGTTAATGGCCAAGATGTCAATACCTTAAAAGCCTAGTGATTGGAGAGGCAGCTTGGCATAGTGGACAGTTTGTGAAACTTGGAATTAGGAAGACTTGGATTTGAATCTTGTCAAAGATACTTAATAGCTAAGTGACTTTGGGCAATTCACTCAACCTCTCTGATACACAGTTTTTCCTTCTGTAAAATGGGGATAATTAATTAGAAGCATTCACTGCATGCATATCTTAATTTATCTGTATCAGAGAGCAACTTGTTTACAAAAGGAAACAACAATATGGCTTCCATTTCAATGCCAACTATAGAAGATGGTTTTTTGTGCACCTTCTGCTTACTTAAGTCTTGGTCTAAGGATTATTATTATTTTTTAAAATCTTGCTTTCTGGCTTGGTAACAACTCTAAGACAAAAGAGCAAGGACTAGGCAAATGCCGATGACTGACTTACATGCCCAGGGTCACTGGGAAGTGTCTGAGGCCAGTTTTGAACCCAGGTCCTTCCAACTCCAGGCCTGATGCTGCATCTATTATCCTACCTAGCTGCCCTTGATATTGGGATTTTTAACCCGAATTCCATGAATTGGTTTTTGAAAAATATCTTGATAACTATATTTCACTATAATTGATTTCTTTTGTAATTATTTTGTGTGCTTAGAGAACAAAATGAACATAAAATGTACCTGAAAAGCTTTTTGAGGCTCTGCCAGCATGACTAAGGTCCAGGGCACAAAGAAGGTTCAGAACCCTTGGTTGGAGTTGATGTTCATCAAATCGTTGTTCATGATATCATATCACACGCAAACACAGCAATGCCACCTCCCTCGCCAGGGCTCGAGGAGGCAAACATAATAATGATCTCCAAGCTCAACCTTGTTTGGAAAGGTGGTTTTTAATGTGGGTTTTCTAGATTCCATCTCCATTGCCTTTTGTCTTCTTTTCCTTCCTCGCTCTTTTCCCTTTGTGCCAGTAGGTGGCAATGTGTCTTTGAGGCTCTTGGTTTTCCTTTTGGACCCTCTGAGCCAGCACTGGATCCTGGACAGCCTCCAGGACATCGGAGGCATTGCTCTTGAAGGATTATAGGGGCAAAAAGTCTTTAATAAATTTGGTTAGATAATAGTCTGTCAACCCTCCCATTCCCTTATCCACCTCTTGCCCAAATAAATGTTATGTTCCTGCAAAAAGAAATGGGAAGCATTTAGGAATCAGGCCAGTGAATGGAATCATGATAAAAGATTACATTGAGTTTGAATGTCTGCTAACAATTCTCTACAAACATTTCTTCATGGAATAGATCATACTTTTATAGGTGAACTTAAGAAGCCTGATATATTTGTCTATTTTTGTTATTATTAAATTTATTCGCTGGAAAGTTTTCTTGGTGTAGTGAACAAAGGGACCAGTCTAGGACGAAAGAGCCAATTGATCAATCAATCAATCGATCAATCAATTAATTGACCGTTGATTGACTAAGTACCTATTTATGTGCCATGCATTGTGCTAGATCTGGGGATATCAAGACACAGGTGAAATAGTCCCTGCCTTCAGGAGTTTATACCTTATGTTCTAGAGGGGGGATACGAACAACATAGGGGTATATAAAATATAGGAGGTGTATGAGGTGTTCAAGAAAGACTAACATTTCTGATGTGGGACTTGTTGAGCCCTTTTCAGGACTGCTCATCAATCTTTGGTACCCACCTTTCCCACCAAACTCTCACCTGTGGTTCCAAGAAGTTGTAGCATGTACAACGTGAGAGGCTAAACCAGGTTGAGGTTAACCAACAGGTCTCAAATCCATCAGTGAGTTAGGAGGATGCTACCCCAAGCAAGTGAATGGGCAGATGAGAATCATTTGTTCCAGTGGCCATGAAGGCAGCTGAAACAGGTGCTTTGGAGAGCTTAGAGCCTGGTCAAACATCAAAGACTCCAAGGTCATCCACTGCATTCTGAGTCATCCTAATTTTTGTCTTGCCAATGGACTTTGATGACAATGGAAGAGAGTGAGGCTGACCACTTGATGCAACTCTGCCTCACTTACATCTAATTCCTGAACAAGTCAGGACATCATCATATGATGTCATTGGTCCTTTTTGAAAATGAAAGAAAAATAACAACACAAAATAAAAATAAAATAAATACGAGTTGATTTGTGGGAGATGACACAAGCGACTTAGATATTTAGAAAAATCTTCATGTAGAACAAGGGTTCTTAAGATTTCAAAGGGGCTGTACATTTGAAGATGTATTTGGATGAGTATATTTCAAACTTCCTTTGTAATCTTACATACTTTATTTTATACTTAACATTTTTTATTTTATTTATTTTATTTTTATTTTAATAATGAATTTCCACATTAGTTTTCCAAAGTTATATGATCCAAATTGTCTCCTTCCCTTCTTCCCTGCCTCCTTCCAGAGCTGGCAAGCAACACAATTTGGGTTATACATAAAAATTTTTTTTATAAGAAATGTATAAGTTGCACTAGACTGTCAAAGGGGTCCATGTGACAAAAAAGGGTAAGAACTTTGTAGGTGCATGAACTAAGCTTTGAAGGAAAATGGGTTAAAAAAAAGTGAATTCTGAAAGGAGGAGGTAAATAGAGTCCATTCCTGTGATGGGGGTCAACCAATGGAAAGACATAGAGAAGGGAAATGGAGTCCCTCAGATGAGGGAATACTAAGAAGGCTAATTTGACTGGGCTGGAGAGTGCTTAGAGGAAAGCAATCATTTATAACAAGGCTAGAAAGGTGTTACAGAATCAGTTTCAGAGATTAAAAGGATTTTAGTGATTGTGTAGTCCAACTCCTGTTTGAGAGGAATATTCACTCTGACGGACTTGGGAAGTGATTATCCAGACTCTATTGGTAGATTTCCAAAGAAAGGTAACCCTTAAAAACTCTCCAGGCAGATAGAGCACTAGAGAAGGAAATAGAGCACAAAGAGCTGGAGAAGGAAATGGCAAACCGTTGCAGGATCTCTATCAAATGGTGTCATATATATATATATATATATATATATATATATATATGATAGAATTGGGAAAACTGAGGTTCAAATCCAACCTCAGACACTTACTAGCTGTGTGACCCTGGGCAAGTCAATTGACCTAGTGGGCCTCAGTTTCCTCATCTGTAAAATGATCTAGAGAAGGAAATGATAGCAAATTGATCCAGTATCTTTGCCAAGAATATCCTACAAAGGAGCCATGAAGAGTCAGACATGACTGAAATGTCTCAACAACAAAAAATTGTTGAAAATGTTACTCGACATCAAATCAAAATTTGACTTAAATTCCTCTTCGAAACAGTAGATTGAGGGCAGGTTGTGAAGAGTTTTAAATACTAAGGAGAAGTGCTCATGTTTGCTCCTACAGATTAAAGGGAGCCTGGAGATGTTAAGGAAAAGAATGCTGTCTTCAAATGTACTCTGCCAGAGAATCGCTTGGCTGCTATGTGGAAGACAATTTGGACTGGAGAAGAGAGTGGAGAAGGGGAGATCTATAATGAAGCTATTGCAACAGTCCTGGTGACTAGTGACTAGGGATGAAACTAGAGAGTGGTTGAGGAGAAGAAGAGAGGGAGCTAGAGGCAAAGCATGCTTTGGAGATAATGATAAGTAGTGGTTGAGGGACATGGGGAAATCACCTAACCTATGAGTCAGTGACTCAGTTTCCTAAGCCTAGATGGGAGTTCCCTCAGTAGATAACAAGCTATTTCAGTTATTTAAACAAAACAAAGTCCATATTTACATATACAAAACTGCTTTAGTGAGAGGACTGTTTTTTTTTTTTTTTTTTTTTTAATGTAAGAGACTGGAGGCAATTGAAATAATGGAATTTCCTGGCTACTAAATCTTAAAGCAAAAACAAGCCAGAATGCATAATATTGACTTTCAATACAAGAGTTATGGAAGTTCTGCCTTAGGTTTGACCTAAGGCAGTGGTTCCCAAACTTTTTTCTACCTCCCCCTTTCCAGAAAAAATATTACTTAGTGCCCCGGGAGATTAATTTTTAAAAATTTTAATAGCAATTAATAGGAAAGATAAATGTATTAATGTTTCTACCTTTTTTGTAAAATATAGTAAAGAAAGGTGTAAATTAGAAACATTGAACTTTGAAATTATGAAACTATTTATTGAACTCAGAATAGAATGTAATACAAAAATAGTTAAAACATTTGAAATCATCTTAATGAGAAGGATGAACCTGGTGTGCTGCTACCAATTTAGTAATCTTCAGCTCTATTTTCATCAGCAGTAATCTCAAATCACCACGATTGACTATTTGCAATTGGTTTCTTTTTTTTTTTGTTATTAATAAATTGGTTACTGCACTGAATCCACATTCCAAAATACACCTGTGGCCATCACTGCCTCCCTGGATGGCTGCAGCACCCACCAAAGGGTGGTGGCATCCACTTTGGGAATCACTGGCCTAAGGCGAAGGCAGCAGATAGAGTTCAGGAGAGAGGATCTGGAGCCAAATGAGCCTAGTTCAAATCCTCTCTCAGACAATTATTAGCAGTGCAACCCTGGGCAAGTCACCTAACTTCTTTGCTTCATTTTCCTCATGTGTAAAATGAGGGGTTTAACATCCAACCCTAAGTAACTTTTCCAGTTGTATATCTATGAGCCTGTGATACATGGCTTGGAAGGTCCCTTTGGGCTGCTTTAGTACAAAAGCAGCTTCCCAAGTCAAAACTACTTCTACTTTATATGGTGCCTTAAGGCTTTTATATTTATATATTTTTTATATATTATATATTTTTATATGTTGCCTTAAGGTTTGCTAAGGGGTAGTGAGGTGGCTCAGTAGATGGAGCCCTGAGTCTGGATTCCAGAAGACTCACAAATCTAGTTTCTGACACTTAGAAGCTGTGTGACCCTGAGCAAGTCATTTAACCCTAGTAGCCTCAATTTCCTCATTTGTAAAATGAGCTAGAGAAGGAAATGGCAAACTATTTAAGGATCTCTGCCAAATGGGGTCACAAAGAGTTAGACACAACAGAAACAACTAAACAGGTTTCCTAGGCACTTTATAGATATTCCCTTACTTTTTCCTTAGAACTGAATTTTACCCGAAAGGCAAATTTATTGGTACAGGAGGATTTAGGGAGAGGGAAACTACATTCTGGGGCAAATGATGTATTTTTATTCACTCCCTAGAATATAAGTTCCTTGAAGGAAGGGACTGTCTTTCTTTTTTTCTTGTATTTGTACCCCCAATCCAATATTGTTTTTTGCTTAAAAATTTTATTTAATTACTGATTTAGAATATTTTTCCATGGTTACGTGATTCACGTTCTTTCCTCCCCCTCTTCCCACTCCACTCCTGTAGCCAATGAGCAATTCCACTGTTTTTTTTTTTTTTTTTGGTTTTTTGGTTTTTAAACCCTTATCTTCTGTCTTGGAGTCAATACTGTGTATTGGCTCCAAGGCAGAAGAGTGGTAAGGGTAGGCAATGGGGGTTAAGTGACTTGCCCAGGGTCACACAGCTTGGAAGTGTCTGAGGTCAGATTTGAACCTAGGACCTCCCGTCTCTAGGCCTGGCTCTCAATCCACTGAGCTACCCAGCTGCCCCCAAAGTGGTAAGGGTAGGCAATGAGGAGGGAACAGTGTTAAATGACTTGCTCAGGGTCACACAGTTAGGAAGTATCTTTGGTCAGGTTTGAACTCAGGACCTCCCATCTTTGGACCTGGATCTCTATCCACTGAGCCACCTAGCTGCCCTCCACTGGGTTTTACATGTGTCATTGATCAAGACCTATTTCTATATTATTAATATTTGCATTAGGGTGATCGTTTAGAGTCTACATCCCCAATCATATCCCCATCCACCCATGTGATCAAGCAGTTGTTTTTCTTCTGTGTTTCTACTCCCACAGTTCTTTCTCAGGATGTGGATAGTGTTCTTTCCCACAAGTCCCTCAGAACCCAATCCAATATTTAACATAATGTCTGGCACAAATTAAAATTTTAATAAATGTTTATTGTTCATAGTGCAGGACATTTGAAAAGTCCATGACATTTATTATACTTCTCTAAGGAAGTATAGGGTAAGAAAGGTTAGGTTGGTCACTGTGATGAATGCTGGAGGAGAGGGATTTCTGATAGATTATAGAAGGTGATGTGTGAGAATAGAGCTGTGGGAGATTTCTGATGAGGGAATACACTGAGTGTCTCTTAGGATTCCTTGGAAAGAGGCTGGGGATAGCTGAACCCAAGCTACTAAGAAGCCTGGGCCATAATTTATCCTTACTTCTCCCTCCTAAATTAGACTAAAACTTGGCTTCGGTTATCCTCAACCTCTTTCCAAGGAATCCTGAGAGACACCCAGTGTACTCCCTCATCAGGAATCTCCTAGAGTCCTATTCTATCGGTTGAGTATACTCCATATCTATAACAGGGTCTTCAGACTTTATTTGCACACTAACTCAGGGGCTCTGTTTCCTACTCTCTAAAATGAGGGATTTGGACATAGAAGTTGCCAAGGTTCTATTAACCTTTTTTTTTTTTTTTTTTTAACCTTTACCTTCTCTCTTCGAATCAATGATTCTATTATTATTAGTTCTAAGTCCAAAATGGGGTAAAGACTAGGCAACGGGGATGGGAGGGGGCTAAGTGACTTGCTCAGGGTCACACAGCTAGGAAGTATCTGAGGCCAGATTAAACCTAAGACCTCCCATCTCTAGGTCTAGCTCTCAATTCATGAAGCCACCTAGCTGTCTCCTCTGCTAACCTTTAAAAATCAGAGAGGAATAGTTATCCTGTCCCCCTGAAAACCAAAGAACCACCTACTAACCCTGAAAAACCAGAGAGCCACAGTGTGGTCAGTAAATTTATTTGTTTGCTTTAAGAAAGAGAAAAACAAGCATGTGTGTGGAGGTTGGGATAGAACCAAGCCCCAGGAGGAGGAGATGACAGGTTTTTTAGCATCCTAAGAAAGAGGGAGAAGAAGTCTCTGGGACTGGGCACCAAAGGAGAAACTTCTGCCTAGCAGCAGAAGATCTTTGTTAGCAATTTGGTATGATTTGATTACTAGTAGCAGATAGCCCTGGTGTTATTGCAAGGACTTAAGGTCTGTTCAGGGCTGCTCCGAACCGTTATTGTGCAGGGTTTCTTCTAGGGCATGCAACATTGTTTTATCAGGTTAATCTTGATGTTCCTCATCAAGATCTAGAAACTAAGGCAATTCTAATAACCCAAAGCCATTAAAAATAGCATTGCGTTGACAATTCCAGCCAGCCCTAAGAGGCTGTGTGATTTGGGCTCCATTGGACGCCAACTGAACTTGGGCCAAGTAATGAAGGCATCTTCCTTTGTGACCTTGGTCTATAGCCCCTCAGTTTCCTTTAAAGTGGAAAAAAGAACTCCATAATCGCTGAGGTTCTTTCTCACTCAAAATGATACCTTGAAGGCTTTTCCTGTTTTTCTTGTTTTGGGAGGTTGGGTGGGTGAGATGGAGCAAGGATTTAAATCCTCTTACTTCTCTTCCCTAAAACATCTCGGGTTACTTACTCTACCCTATCTTGTAGTAATTGTAGTAAATTGTAGTCAAATTGTAGTAATTGTAGTAAAATCTTATAGTAAAAAAAAAAGGGGGGGCTCTTCTTGGCTGTTAATACAAGAAACAAGTGACCTTAGTCTCTAGTTATCAAGAATAATTCATTAAAGGAAGCTACCAAACTGAGGGGGACGGTCTCCCTAGAAACACCTTCATGGAGGGCTCCTGGACTTTCTTTCTCCCCCTACAGAGTTGTGTCTCCCACCCCCACCAATAGACTTGGGAGGAGTTTTTTAGGAGTGTCACAGATGCAACTATTCCTAATTACATATTGAGCATCACGATGGTGATGGTGGTGGTGGTGTGTTCCCTTTCCAGGGTTCTTTATTAAAGGAAACAAATCTCCACTTTCATTTTGCAAGTCCCATTAGGCAGTTTCAACGAAGGCATAATGAAGTAAGCAAGAAATGATGAAATCTTGAACTGAAATGTGGTGAATCACATCACTAGGAGGGCACGCTGTTGTTGTCATGGGTCAGCATGTCCTCTCCTGTCCCTGGCTACCAAGTCACCCAGAAGCCTACCATGAACGATCCTGGGTGAGGAGAATGGGAACAACTCATCCCTGCTACCACCTAGAGAGAAGTGACTATAAACACACTCTCTCGTGGTGAGTTTCTATCATTCCTTTTATACAGGAAAGAAAGCAAACTGCTAGGTAAGTGAGTATGATGGAGCTGCTACCTTCTACAGTGGAGATCTCATGGAGACAGGAACAGATTCCTGGGACTCTTCACTTTCCCAAAAAGTTGTTCCTGACGTATCTTAGGAGCAGAGTTTCTATAAGAGAGAAAACATGGTGTTGTAGATTCAGAAGGGCAGCGAGGTGGCCCCATAGTGGATAAAGTGCCAGGTCTGGAGGCAGGAAGACTTCTTTTTCTTCATTCAAATCTCATCTCAGTTTCTTACTAGCTCTGTGATCCTGAGCAAGCCACTTAACCCAATTTTCCTCAGTTTCCTAATTTGTAAAATGAACTGAAGGAGGAAATGGTAAACTACTCTAGGTTTTTTGCCAAGAAAACCCCAAATAAGGTCATGAAAAGTTGGGCATGATTGAAATGACCAAACAACAAGTAGAAACAGAATGGCATTTGGAGTCAGGAAGGTGTGAGGTCAGATCATATGACAGACACTGCTAGGTTTTGTCATTTGTAAAATGATAATAATAATATCTATAGAATCTACCGAATAGGATTATTGTGAGTTAGAGAAGATAACAGGCATAAAATTTGTTGTGAACTTTAGATTGTTGTATAAATGTCAATTGTATAATAATATAATAATGAATAACAACAGTAATTATATGATGAAGACTGATGATGATAACAATGATGCATTTGGGCATCCTGGGCAAGGTTTGAAAAAGATGCCCCCTGGTATTACTGCCTAATAGAAACTTTGAGTCATTTACTGGAACACGAAACTTTTTTTACAGAGCAAACACCCATGCCCCAGGCACAGTAGTCTTCTGGAATTAAAAAAATGTTCATTTATAAAAAATAAAATTAAAATATGCCTCTCATTTTCTGTTCCCATCCTGCTTCTTGGACAACTAGATGGCATAGTAGATAGACTGCTAGACCTGGAATCTGAAAGCCCTGAATTCAAATCCTTTCTCAGGATACTTCCTAGCTGTGTGATCCCAAATAAGTCATTGTCTACTTCAGGTTTCTCAACTCTGAAATGGGAATAAAAATAATACTTACCTCTCAGAGCTGTTATGAGAATCTAATGAGATATTTTGCCTTGGAACTGATATTTGGTATCAATTCTAAGACAGAAGGCAAAGGTTAAAAAAAAAAAAGGAATTAAAGTCATAGCGGATCTGGGGCAGCTAGGTAGCACAGTGGCTAGTGTGCCAGACATGGGGTCGGGAGGACCTGGGTTCAAATGTAGCTTCAGTCACTTCCTAGCAGCGAGAACCTGGGTGTTACTTAACCCCAGTTACTTATCTCCTTGCTGCTCCTTGGTTTCAGAAATGATACTGAGACAGAAGGCAAGAGTTAATAATAATACAAACAAAAAAGATCAGAGCCAATCACCTCAGCTTAGATTCTAGGAAAGTGATTTTTTCTAAAATACTAATTTGGTTGCCATGAAACTCTTTCTTACAGATGGAACAAAGGAGCAGTTCACAATGGTCTATGTTTGTTTGAGGTTTCAGATTCAGAGAATCTCCTGGTTGGAAGGAATCCAAGAACCCTTCCCTGAGCCTGAACAAGACAATCATGAATTTTCACTTTTCCCAGGCTTATTTCTTTTTGTTTAGCTAGACTCAATTGACCGCACAAGTAGCCACATTCATATTTAGAAAAAAAATCACATTTACCTAAATCTTTAAGATTTAAAAAGTAAATGTAAATGAGATTATGACCATCTTCTAGACAGATGATGGCATGGAGGCCCAGAAGAAGCAAAGTGACTTTCCTAGGATATTATTGTTAGTGTTAGAGGTGAGATTCAAATCCAGGTTTCTCTTGAGTCCAAACCTCTCCCCTCCCCACCCAACTCTGCCTACTATGCCATTCTCCCAATAGCTTTATTTTCTTTAAAATTGGTAAAAGGGGCAGCTGGGTGACTCAGTGTATTAAAAGTCAGGCCTAGAGATGGGAGGTCCTGGGTTCAAATTTGGCCTCAGATACTTCCTACCTGTGTGACCTTGGGCAAGTCCTTTAACCCCCATTGTCTAGCCCTTAGCGCTCTTCTGCTTTAGAACCAATACACAGTATTAATTCTAAGATGGAAAGTTAGAGTTTAAAAAAAAGGTAAAAAAATAAATCAATAAATTAGTCAATGAATACTTATTAAGGTATTTAAATTAATTAGTCAATAAAGTATTCAAATACTAGTGATTTAAATAATTAAATATTTTACATTAATTAATCAATGCTTATTGGAACACCTACTATGTCTAATTCAATTAGACAAATATTTAAGTGTCTAATATGAAAAGCAGAAAGTCAGAATTGAAAGTATTTGGCCTCAGAGTTAAAAGACCTGGATTCTAATTTTAGTGATAATGCTTCCTACCTGTGTGCCTGTAGGTATGTCAGTTGACCTCTCTGAATCTTAGTTTTCCCACCCATAAAATGAGGGAGAAGGACCAGATGATCTTCAAGGCCCCTTCTCTCTCTAGAACTGTAATACTCTGACCAGCCATTCAATAAACATTCCTTAAGCATTGACTTTGTTCTAATTCTCTTGCTGGGTGCTGACCCAATGTCCTGGGCACTACGCTACCTACTAGATATACAAAGACAGAAATGAAACAGTTTCTTCCATCAAGGACCATACATTCATCTGGGAAGCACTCTGCTAGTGCTATGGGGATGTCAAGGGTAGAAGACATGGTCCCTAGCCTCAGTGGCATTGATTCTAGGTTAGCAAACAAGAAAGTGCATGTAAAAATATTAGCAGCAATACAAGCATTAATTAGCAAGTTCCCTACGTGGTCTAATCAATAAATAAAGACAGTAGGCATCTCAGAGGACTGAGGGGTTCCTATGGACTGGGAAGGTTTGGTGGAGAAAAGGCAGCATATTTTAGAGAAAAAAGGTCAACACTGAAAATCAGCAGATCTAATTACTTGTATGACCTTGGGCCAGCCACTTCTCTTTTCTGAGACTTAGGTTCCCAATCTGTAAAATGAGAGAATGCTTAACTTTTGTGTATCATGGATTCCTTTGGCAGTGTGGTGGAATTCATGGATCCTTTCTCAGAATAATGTCGTTTCATTCATACAATAAAATCTATGTACAAAGGAAACCAATTATATTGCAGTCATCTAAAAAGTAGTTTAAAAACCTCAAATAGCTCAACTCCAAGTTAAGAACCTCTGAGTGAAATGATCACTAAAGCCTCTTCCAGTTCCAACATTCTATGTATCTATTAGGCAAATATTGAGTTAGATTGTGAAGGAGGTGGGCAGGATTCCAAAGAATGGCTATGCCTGGGAAATGGAAGCATGAGCACAGTTACAGAAAGACCAGAGAATGTGCATGGTGTATTCAGGGGCACACTAGCCTGACTCGAGTGCCAGGTCTTCTCTGTGTTCTGGCTAAGAGTTCTTGGGTTTCCTCATCTCTCTAAGGTGTTGACTTCTAACCTCTTTTTCCTACAGCTCTCATACAACAGGTGTAAAGTCTTTTTAGGGGTTGCTTTTTAATCTGAAAAGCTAATAAAGGCTGGTGAAATTGAATTCCTTTTCATGGAAGAAGATTGGGGCAGACAGAGACAACTGGAATGTCTCATGAGTCTCTATGTGTAACCCTGAACACAAAAGGAATTCTAAGTCCTAGTCATTGACTTGTTGCTGCTGTATTTTTTTTAAATTTCTTTCCTTCCTTCCTTCCTTCCTTCCTTCCTTCCTTCCT
>NC_058134.1:48236692-48254022 GCF_016433145.1 Gracilinanus agilis
AGAAGGAAGAGGAGTAAGAGGAAGAGGAGGGGGAGGAGAAGGAGGAGGAGGAGGAGGAGGAAGAAGGAAGAAGGAAGAAGAAAGAAGGAAGAAGGAAGAAGAAAAAAGAAAGAAGAAAGTTGAAAGTTGAAAGTTGAAAGTTCTAGGGTAAATCTGGGAATATACATTCATTCCATCTCTTACTCAACTAAAGTTTAAACAATGAGATTTGATATTCTGAAATAAGACCCTGAGGCACTACAAGTTCCCAAATAACCTTAAGGATATTGTGCAGAAAGAGGAATAATTTACCTCAGAAAGCATTTTGCACCCAAAATTGAAACACAGTTTTCTACTTAACTATTCACTCACTGGAACACTTGTTTCTCTTCAACATTCCAGATAGCCAAATTTTTACTATGTAATAAAATCCTAGTCTCTGGACACTAATATACTGTCTCTTAACATTTTTATACTGCATCTAATAGCGAGCTTTTTTTCAGGAAATATTTTTGGGGGTGGGGGTGGTAGTAATAGTTGTAAAAAGGGTTGACTGCCTTAGAATAAGGAAAATCATTTGGCAGATTACAACCTATGGCATCTAGCAACTCCTCACTAGACCTGCTATACCATGAAAAAGAACTGTACACACTTCCTGTTGGCAGATCTCTAAGTCAGCTCCCTTCTTTAGTCATCCTAAGATCATGTTGTTTCCGTCAGCATCTTGGCCCATAGCCCTGCTTGTTATGTTTCTTATATTATGAGCCACCCAGAGGACACCTTAGTGGGGGAAAGGTTTTCCTGGTGATAGAGAAAGTTAGGTGGATTGACAGCCAGGCCTAGAGATGGGAGGTCCTTCATTCAAATGTGACCTTAGACATTTCCTAGCTGGATGAGTCACTTAACCCCCATTTCCCAGCTCTTACTGCCCTTCTGCCTTCAAACCAATACACAGTATTGATTCTAAGATGGAAGGTAAGGAGGGGAGGAGAGAGAGGGGAGGGGGAAGAGAGGAGGGCAGGGGAGGGTTGAGGAGGGGAGGGGAGAGAGCAGGACGGGGGAAAGGAGAGAGGAGAGATCCGAATCTAAGATATAAAGCCCAAGAGCTACTGCCAGAAGTTAGCACCACAGAACCTATTGTTCAAAATATAGAAATCCAGCAACCATCACAATACAAGAGATACAGATTTCTGCAAGGGGTTTTCTTTCATATGTTGAGATGGGAGGGAATGATGAAGGCAATACCAGAAGAGGAGAGAGGATGCAGGAAGTACCACAGTGCTGATCATCATTTGCTTGGTTACCAGCCTATCTCATTTAATTTTGAATCTTCTGATAGTGGCTACAGCTGTTTTCTGCCTTGCCTTCATCTATTAACCTACCAAACACCATCAATACTATCAAGCTTAAGGGCTTATCGTATTAGAGTAATGTTTACCATGCCCTTTCCTGGGTTAGCTGTGGTGGGCTGTGGGCTTGTACTTTTGCCTCTTCATAGACTAAAAAAGGGAGAAACTTTCTAGCCCCTAAATAGCTGAATAATAAAACAAATGGCCATCCTCATAATAATGAGCTAGCCAGACTTTCCAAGAAGTTTGGGCGAAGTGCTATCTGAGTGGGAGTAAATAACAAAAAGGAAATGGAAATTCATTTGGAATAAGGCAAAGTTTAACTTCTGATTGAAGTCCAGGAGGCAAAGAGAAAACACATTTCTTTTATATGTTGTTTTTTAATACAACATCTGTATTTGTTTTTTTGTAGGTTTTATAACCAACCACCATTAGCATGGCCTTCCCAGCCTAAGACAGATCTTGTCTCCTGGAGAAGAAAAGGACAAGACTTCAGTGCACTGCTGGATTATACGGACAAAGGAAACCTGGAAGCCCTGAGAATGGCAGAGCCCCATGGTGTGAACCGCAATGTGAGAGAGGGTCAGTCGGAAGTAGGATTGAGGACAGAAAGCACAATGAGGAGAGCAGTTTTAGAAGATAGCTGGAAAATATCAGGCGATCCCAAGTGGCAGAGCGCAAATTTTGAAAGCTGGAACCAGCCTCGGAGATTGGGGAGGCAGATGTCCGATGGGGATGGTGAGAAGCTGCTTCAAGATCTTTACCCGTTGACCAAAGGAGATAGTACATTGAATTCCCAGAACAAGGGAAAGTCCCAGTCATTGCCTAGAGTCCTTTCCCCTGAAACTCTAAGATGTGTGGAAATGCCCATTGGGATCAATGATTACCATTTGCCAGGAGATCCTAAAACGCTATTTTATCCTACAAATAGCCCATCAAACTTGGAGTACCTAAGATACCCGGAAAAGGGTGACCCCTACATTCCTTTACAAAAGCCCAAGTATGGGAGACCCCTAAAACCTCCCTCTTATGAACTGCACCGACAAACTCGGGGTGGAGTGGAAACCAGCAGGTATCAGGAAAACTACCAGAAAGACTCTGTTCCTTTTCTGCCCAAAACTAATGAGCCCAGACAGGATCTTTATAACCTAGATCCGAATTTGGAGCCTCCCATGTATGTCCCACCACCATCTTACAGGTCACCACCCCACCAGAACACAAATCCACATTTCCTAAATGAAGTGCCTCATTTCCAATGTGGTGGCCACATGCAGCAGCAGCAGCAGCAGCAGCCGCCGCCACCGCCACCACCACCACCGCAGCAGCCCCCACCCCCACCACCGCCACCGCAGCAGCCGCCGCTGCCACCAGAGAAGCCCGTTGCTGGTCATTACTCTTCAGCCAGCTCCTACAGGTCTGGGAATCAATATGGTGCAAGCATGTGTCCCCCTCAGGGGCTTCCTGGACCCGTCCAACACACAGATGCTTGTGATACCTCGGTTCAGTATATTCCCTTCAGTGACCCACGGATCCGACACATACAAGTAACCCATCATCAGGACCTCAGCAAGGATGCCAAACTCCTTGAAATACTATGTAATACAGGCTCCTCTGTTTGCCAAGGACCAGCTCGGGTTCAAGAACAAGATGGTGGTGCCTTTTTTCATCCAGAAAGCCTAGTCCCTTCAACCAAAAGTAAGCATGATCCTGCTACTTGTGCATCTAGCCTTGGGTGGCTCCAGACAGCGCCCCCCCCAGACAGAGAAATCTGTGCCTTGCCTGACCAAAGAGACAATTGTGTTTTAAGTGAACAGCAGCCTGACAAGGAAAGCAGCCGTCAGCAGGGTGCTCAAGGAAGAATTTCTTCCCAAACTCCACAGTGGGAGAATACCTGTGAAACCGTAACTAAGCTCAAAACATTTCAAACTGGGATTTCAACCAAGAAAAGTTCAAAGAAAAAAGTGAACGAGACTGTATTTTGCTTGGTTTCTGTCCCAGTTAAATCCGGGCCACATCTGCCAGATACAGATAGGAATAACAATGACTTAAAACCGAGGGCTGATAAAAAGAATGGCGATGATAAGAGTGGGGCTTTGCAAGAACAAAGTCTTTTAAGCATGTCTTCCACTGACCTGGAGCTTCAAGCACTTACAGGAAGCATGGCCAGTAAAACAGAGTTACAAAAACAAGGACCGGGAGGGCCCCAAATGTACAAACAAACAAATGACCTCAGATTCATTCACCCTATGAAACACAGAGAACTCAGATATTCTGGCTCTTGGCCAGGTGACCAGTACAGAGACCAGCAAACACAGACCACGATCACCCAAGACTCCCAGATCGCAGAGTTTCTTCCTGCTAAAAAGATGGAAGACCAACCTGATGCACTGCCCATTCCTAAATCATCAGAACCCATTCTGAAATTATCAGACCCCACTCCAAAAGTAGCAGAACCTTCTGCCTTGGAAACACTGAAGCCAACAGTATCACTTCCCAGTGACTGGAAACTGAGGCCAGATACTTGTAATCTGAAAGGTCAGATGTATTTCAGTCCATCCAGCAATAGTGCATTCTCAAGGACTTCCTCATCCACGATTCAGGGCCCTACATCAAAAGCAAGCCAAAGCCAGCCTTATAGACCCTCTGCCGACATAATCGAGAGGGACACCAAGCCAGTGTCCAAGGGTCAAGTCGTGAAGGGCGAGTCAAGTGTCCCATGCAACAGTAAGGAACTCTTTGGTCAGTTTCTTTTAAAACCAGTTAGCCGTCGCCCTTGGGATGTAATAAGCCAGTTAGAAAGTTTTAACAAGGAGCTTCAAGAAGAGGAAGAAAGCAGCAGCAACAGTAGTATTGATGGAGAGATTACAGAAAGAGAACAGCAGATGCAGGAGGATGCTGATGCTGATGCTGATGCCGATGCCAATGTCGATGTCGATGTCGATGTCGATGTTGATGTTGATGCTGGGCTAACAGACCATAAACCTGATGAACCCAGCCAGGAAATGAGAGTTGAGCTACAGCCAAGAACATTGGTACCGGAGATTCCTGTATTTAAATCAGCAAGAGTTAAGAGTGAGTCAGAGAACTGGAGTGTAGAGCCAATATCTGATTTCACGTGTGACTATTCTCAACCAGGGATACTGTTACAGGGAAGAGATAGCAAAGATGCATCTGGGAAGCCCACAGATGAAAGTGTCAGTACAGAAACAAGAAACCAGGAAATGGAGAACAGAAGAAACCAACTGACTGTCAGCCCAGGCCAAGTGAAGAGAATGATGTCAAGTAGTTTCATGAAGACACATCCAAATGCCTCGAGCTACCTAATGGACATGAAAGAGCCCCAAGAAAATAGACAATACAGCAATGGAATAGATTCTGTAACACTAAGCCAAAGGATTTATCCCATGGGTGATGGAGCTCAAGAGAGGGAGTCACTAGTACACATTTCTTTAGGGAACAAAAGCCAAGGTTTATTTGAGCCAGAGGAAAGGCTAGATATGGGTCCAGAGCATTGTACCAACAAGTTAGATGATGTTTCAGAAAAACTAGGTGCAATAGAAATCCCTCCTAATGAGCCCCTTCAAACTAGGGCTGCACGGATTCTGGGCATAGAAGTAGCAGTGGAGTCTCTCATCTCTACTGACGTAGGGATGAGGCCAAACCTTTCTCCCAGACCTGATGAAAGTGCCCTCAAGGCTGATTTGCCAGCAACAGAGGCATCATACAATTTGATACACTCCAATGACTCTGAATCCACATCATCAAAAAGTGCTTTTGATAGCAGGAGAAAGTGTGGCTGGACTGAAAGCCCTCTCTTTGTAGGGGAGAGAGACATACATTTGAAGATACATAGAATTTCCCAAGATTCTGAAATGATCCCAGATGTGGATGGAGAGGACATCACTAATGCTTTGGTCCCTGAATCTGAGCCCAATTCACCTTCTATGCTCCATGATCAAAAGGACATTAAGGCAACACAATACTACAAGTCAACTTTGTTTCATTATCTAGAAAGGGCCTCCCCTGGATTAGGCTCAGAGAAGAAATTCAGAAACACCTCCAAGGTGATTGAAACCATTCAAGAAAAGTTAGTCAGCCCCCCAACCAAAATGGCTGTGGACAGGTTAATGCGAATGAAGGAGGTTGACTCCATCTCTCGAATTAGACGGCTCAGTACCAAGAGCACTGATTCTGTGGAGGAGGCAGAAGAAGAGAAAAATCAGAGAAGGCTGGAAGGACAGTCAAGGGGCTTTGGCACTTACAATGGCAGTGAGCCGGGGCACAAAATAGAGAATGCTGGAACTGTGTCAAAGAAAATCACATCCCTAGAAAAAAATGGGCATCTGATAGAACACAGTGAAATGAAGACTACAGATCAAGAGTTTTTTTGCCTAGGTAAGTAGCATTAGCACTGGAAAGATGCTCTATTAGGGAAGACTACAATCTGCCTTTGCTAACTAAGAATCCTCTGGGTGAAGGAGGAGGTTCAGACTTGTGCCTTGGAATCAATACTTAATATAGATTCTAAGACAGAAGGTCAGGGTTAAGAAAGAAAGAAGGAGAGGAAGAGAAAGAAAGGAACGAAGAAATGAAGGGAGGGAGGGAGGAAAGAAGGAAGGAAGGAAGCCCCCAGATATTCTTAACTAATCCTAACATAAGAATATAAAAAGTGCCATATTGGACTGACCTAATGGCTTATTTATCCCAAAGACCTACTAGTCTTTCAGTTGTTGTTGAGTCATTTTGGTAATTTCCAACTCTTTGTGACATCATTTTGGGAGTTTCTTCTCCAGCTCATTTTACGGATAAAGAAATTGAGGCAAGCAAAGTTAAGTAACTTGCCCAGGGTCACACAGCTAGGAAGTGTCTGAGACCAGTTTTGAACTCAGGAAAAGGAGTCTTCCTGATTCCAGGCCTGATGCTCTGTCCATTGTGCCACCTGGTTCTCCCAGGTCTCTCAGTAGCATCTTTACAATCTTTTCCCCAATTGTTTAACTGATTTTTTCAATATCATATTAATGTCATAGACTCCAAGAGGTTCAGCAGCTAGAATAAGCAGCCTGTATCTTTCTCTTCCCCAGAATACTGAGCAGATTTGCCTTTGCATATGTCTTCTGTCCCACCGATTGGATCTCCCATAAGCCAGTTTTGGCAATGGGCATGTTTAAGCCTTCAAGTCTGACTCGTTAAGTTCTCAGGGATTTGCATGATCTATGTGTTTTCCACTAGCAGTGGCCATCATTTTTTGCCCCCTGCATAGAGCATACTTCTGATACAACTCTGACAGGCAAGTGGCTAACAGATAGAGGTCCTGCCTTGTAGCTAGGAATACTGAGGTTCAAGTCTGGCCTTTTACACTGAGTAATTCTATGATCCCAGGTAAGCCATTTAAACTCAGTGCACCCGACAACTCTCTAAAATGAAATTTATAGACAAATTGACTGTCCCTACCTGTGAAGGAAGTTTGCACACTGGGAGTCCTTCCCCCCTCCCTTCCTATCCCAGCTGTGAAATCACAAGTCTGAGCCCCAAATCTCTGGCACAAATAGATCTCTTTGGGGCCAGCTTTTCCATACAGTCAGTAACCTTATAAAGCACATGGCCTAGGCAGAAACACCTTCATACAAAGAATCAACCAAATATTCAAGCTGGGAATGATGAGGAAAATGGTTTCAAGAGACAAAACTGTTATGTTAGGAGGGGCCGCTTTCCTTCCAGTGACTAGGACTCTAAGGCTTTCTGATGCTGCCTTTAGGCTTTCCTAGTTTTTTTGAAAGAACTAGCTTGTATGAAATTCAAAATCTTTAGAGTAAGGTGAAGAGGAATTTGGGCATGGAAAGGGAGGAGCCAACATTTTTTACATTTCAGGCATTATATTAGGAGATTTACAGATCCTCTCTCATGTGATCTTCACCCGAGCCCTGGGCGGGAGGTGCTATTATTCTTCCATTTTACAGTTGAGGAAACTGACCGGCAGCTATTAAATGACTTACCCAAGGACACATAGCTAGTAAATGTCTGAGACGGGATGCAAACTTGGGGCTTTTTGATTCCAGGCACCAGGTCTCTATCCACTGTACCTAGTTGCCTCAGTGAGAAAAATAAGGCTATTTTAGAGCAGAAGCATTTGTAGTTTCTTTTATGTGGAACTTCCAGCATATACTATATATTTCTAGATAGTTCATATAAGAGAGGCGAGCTCTAATCACAGTTCCTGCAACTAGCTGGGATCTTGGGGATTGTTTCCTCTAACCCCCTTCCTTATTTTCCAGAGCAAGGATCTGAGTCCCAGAGAGGTACCCAGGGTCACCCAGCTAGTCAGCAGCAGCAGGATTAAAGCCCATGGCTGCTTTCCCACTCAGGGGTCTTTCCATCATGCCAGGCCTCCATGGGGTAGAGTTGGCTTTTGTGTTTGTTTCTTTTCTTTCTCCTCTTCATTTTCTGTGCCCGCCAAGCAGAGAAATTAAACATCTGAAAGTTGATGAGGGTTGGCACAGCCAAGAAGACCTGGCATAGTGCTTGGTCCTTAATGCATGATTACTTTAAACAAATGAACAGTGAAGACTTTGCCGTTCAGAATGTTTCCAGAGACCGAGGACCCAGAGAGGGCACGTTTTAAACTTTGTCTACAGCAACGTTGTCAGGAGAGGGAGGGAATGAGCATTTAGTAAGCACCCACTATGTGCCAGGCATGGGCTAACTGCTCTATAAATACCTCATTTGATCCTTACAACAACTCTGGGAGGTAGAGGCTATTATTATGCTCAGTTTATAATGAAGGAAACTGAGTTGGACAGATGTACTTTTTGGCATAGAGGTAGCATAATATGGAGGAAAGAGATTTGTTCCGGGAGGCAGAGAACATGGGTTTAAATCCCATTCCTGGCACTTTTTCCCTAGGTGACTTTTCTTGCACAAGTCAACTGACCTGCTGAGCTTCAGTTGTTTTTTTTTTTAAATAAAATGAAAAAATGACTTAGAAGTCCTTCAAGATTCCTTCTTTTTCTTGCTCTGTGATGTTGTGATCTCTGAATTTTTTTTAAAGCAACCCTTTTCTTCCAGTCTCTCTCCATACACCCAGAAAAACAAACATAAATATGTTTTATCCTAGGGAGGGCCGCTAGGTGGTACAGTGAATGGAATATGGGACCTGGAGTCAGGAAGATTCATCTTCCTGAGTTCAAATCTGCCCTTAAGCATTTGGTAGTTAGGTGACCCTGGGCAAGTCATTTAACCCTGTTGGCTGAAGTTTCCTCATCTGTTAAATGGTCTGGAGGGGGAAAAATGACATACCACTCCAGTATATTTGCAAAGAAAATCCCAAATAGAGGGTCACGAAGAGTCAGACTTAACTGAAAATAACTGAATGCACCAAAAGGGAGGGCCAAATAGAATAGAAGGAGCCAACATCATGACAACCTTTCCAGGCCTCAGCTTTCTCATCTGTAAAATGAGAGGACTGGACTGGGTGACCTGCCAAAGTCCCTTCTGAGACCTGGGTTTATGATTTGGGGCTACCCTTTATCACCTCAGTCCCTGACAATGGATGAGAAGTTGTAGATATCAACTCTACTTTTTCCTGCTCCATTCCAGCCAAAGCATATAAAATGGGGGCCCTTATCATCTCATATGCTGGGCATTCTTTTTTCTTTTGAACCCTTACCTTCTGTCTTAGAATCAATACTTTGTATTGGTTCTAAGGTATAAAAATAGTAAGGGCTGGCAATGGGGGTTCAATGACTTGCCCAGGGTCACACAGCTAGGAAGTGTCTGAGGCCAGATTTGAACCCAGGACCTCCTGTCTCTAGGTGTGGCTCTCAATTTACTGAGCTACCCAGCTGCCCCGCTATGCTGAACATTCTTGTCTTATATGATATTATTCCTTTTCCTAAACCAAAGTGCCTTCATTTTGGATGGAAGGATTGTGTGACTAGTCCAATGCTTTCTTGCTATTCCTTCTGGAACTGACTCACTAGTGGGTTCCATCTGCAAGAAAGTGTTGGAATCCAATAGTGGAGTTCAGTTGGAAAAGTACTGATTGGGTTCAGCCCCTGTTAGTTTCAGCCATCTCTGTTATATGATTCAATTCAACAGGGATTTATTGGGCGTCTACCATGTTCCCTATGAATGCAGTCCTAAAAAGGGAAGACAGTCTAAAGATGTTATATAGAGTTGGGCATGGTGGTGCACACCTGTGCGCTCCCCTGTCAGGGAGACTGAGGCTGGACACTCTCACGCTCTTGGAGGTTCTGAATTAGAAGATGCTAAGCTCATTGGGTGCCCTCACTAAAGTGGGCAGATGAGCTCCCGAGAATGAGAGGGGATGCCAAGAAGTGGAGAGCTGGTCCTGCTTGGAAAATGGAACAAGACAGATTTCTCTTGGGCATGAGATACTTACTCGTGGGGCTCAACGGTAGCTGCCACACTTCTAGCCTGAGTGAGATGGAAAGACCCAGTCTTAAGTCAGAACAACCACAAGAGATTCCTGTCTGTCCAGTTACTCTCTTTTTCAACTCAGTAGAGCAGTGATGTGCCCCTATGGGTACCAACCATTAGTCCACTGGTGGCTCAGCCCTGTGCCCTTTAACAAGCTACTGTCAGGGGAACATCAAGAACTGAAGGAATCTCCTTGAGGTCAGAGCCCTGTCTGGCTTTGGGTTGTTTTCCCAGGACCCAGCAAAGAGCACTTATAAATAAATACTTGTTGAATTGCCCTATGGAACAGAGGCAGAGGAAACCTAAGAGGGTCCCAACAGTATCAGCATCTTGTTCAAACTTTGGGGTTGCAACAGTCCATTCTGACATGCACGTGAGCCTGTGAATCTTCCAGTCCAGGGCCTGTTCTCCCACAAGTTAAGTCAGTTGGAGGAAGGTGGCAGCAGCATTTAGGAGCTTTTTACCATGGCGGACAAGCTAGATGGCACAGGGAATGGATAGGATTCTAGACCTGGAGACGGGAAGACCTGAGGTCAAATCACTCATTTGTGTCTTAGCTGTGTGACCCTGGGCAAGTCCTTAACCTCTGTCTCTCTCCATTTCCTCAACTGTTCAATGGGAAGAATAATAACACCAGCCCCTTCAACCAGGGTTGTTGTGAGGAAAAAAATGAGATAATATTGGTTAGGTGCTTTGCAAATCTTAAAGTGCTATTATTATATATTCTCTTGTATATTATATAATACATGTGTTATATGTATTATTCTATATTATATAATGCATGTATTCTATGTATTCTATAACACATGCTATCATTATTCTTGTTGTTATTGTTAGTTTAGCCCCAACCGTCTTGATGGAAGACTCTGGGAGGAGTCTTTGATGCCTCAACAGAGCAAGTATTTATCCAATGAGTGCTCTGGGGTGCCAGCTGCTCAGTACTCTGTGTCATGGAGGTGCTTAATAAGTACTGATTAACGAGCTGATGAGCCAACTAAGTTGGCATTTAGGAGGGATTTGTTTTTGCAGGCCATCAGTGAGCAGCGAGTTTGATATTTCAAAGTTTCATGAATGAAAAGTCTCCCTCTTCTCAGCATAAGCCTTGGGGAAGCCAGGCTTTGTTAACAAAAGATCCCTCAAAGAAATAACTCAGCAAGAGGCCTACTACAGCTTCAGAGCGAAAGCTCAGCATTTTCTGGCTCCTGTCAGAGTCGGTCACATTAGCAGTGAATATTGTTCTGAGGGTTGAATTTCAGAAGAAGGCAGAAAGAGAGATGCTCCTTGTTAACACAGAAAAACGTTTTCTGGAGGCATTAAATATTTCTCCCCCATTAAATATAGAAATTGCCTGGACCAGTGATGGGTAAACTACAGCCCGTGGGCCAGATGCAGCCCCCTGAAATGTTCTATCCATCAGTGTGACATTATTCCTAATCTGACGAATACAATGAATAGAATACAATACAATGAAACTTCGAAAGAGTTGCCTTTGAAACAGACTGACAGATAAGCATTTCCTTTCCTTTGGCCCTCTCTTTAAAAAGTTTGCCCATGGGGGCAGTTGGGTAGCTCAGTGGATTGAGAGTCAGGCCTGGAGACGGGAGGTCCTAGGTTCAAATCTGACCTGAGACACTTCCCAGCTGTGTGACCCTGGGCAAGTCACTTGACCCCCATTGTCTAGCCCTTACCACTCTTCTGCCTTGGAGCCAATACACAGTATTGACTCCAAGACAGAAGGTAAGGGTTTAAAAAAAAAAAGTTTGCCCATCACTGGTCTAGAACTTTAAGTAACTGGAGCATTACTGACTCAGCATCCCCTAAATATTTTTAAAATTATTTCAGTCTTCATAGCAGTGCAGTGAATTGAAGTGAGTAAAATAAAATGGTTATCGAATACATTCTATGATAAAGACATTGACATATTGATTGTCCACATGGTCTGCATGAGGCACAGCAATAATCATTTTATTATTATGTCATGACAAATATGTTGTGTTAAAGCTACAAAGTGTACCTTACATACATAATCTCACATAATTTTTGAAGCCCTTGTGAAGGAGGCAGGGATTTTGTATGATAGAAAGAGCACTGGACCTAAAATGAGGAAGACCTGAATTTAAATCCAGCCTGAGACACTTATTAGCTATGTGACCCTGGACAAGTCACTTAAACTCTAATCGGCCTCAATTTCCTCAAATGTAAAATGGAATAATAGCACCTATTTCACTGGGTTGTTATGAGGATCAAAGGAGATAATATTATTTATAAAATGCTTTTAATCCAGCGCGTGTCGCATAGTAGACACTTAATAAATTTGTGTCACTTCCTTTCCTTTATATCCATTCGAGAGATGAGGAAAATGAAGCTCAAAAGAATTGAGACTCAACTATGTGGTCTCTGTTAGCAAACAAAGCTGGAACTCAAATTCTAGTCTCCTGATGCTTAAAATCCAGTGTACACCTGCCATAATACCTGCTGCCTCTGGAGAGTCGAGGCTATGATATCTTGCTTTTCCTTTTTAAAAGTCCAAACTGTGTCTGTCTTTTCAGAGTTTTTCAACATTCTTACCTTTTGTTTTGTTTGTTTTTTAAGGAAGAAACCTGCAGCTGATAATTTAGGAAATGAAGCCATTTTGAATGTAATAATATGTCAGAAATATTTAATTTAGCATCCCAGAAGAGGATGACAGAAGCATAGATTTAGAGTTACCATGGGCTTCCCAGGAATGTTGCCTTGATTTAAGAATCTAGTAAATGGTCCTAGCCCTACCCAAGCATCAAGAATCTTTTGTTTTTCTCATTTGATTAATATAAGAGAGACAGAGAGGGAGAGAAGAGCAAGGACACACCCCATATTAGAACCACAGAGATCTGGATCTCTGCAGAATTCCCAAATATCTAAGTGCATCTATGATAATCGCCACAAAAAGGCAACATCCTGAGAGCAAAAGGCGTTCTTTCTGGCCGAGGGCATCAGCTTCATTCTATTGTCCCTTTCAGGGAATGTATGATAAACAGCCAAAAAATACAGTTTCCTTAAACCCAACAAATTGTAGCATTTGAGCTTCTGGATGGCTCACTTGAAGAAGCTGGTACATTGTGTTAAGCATATGTAACTATGAAAACCAAAAGGTATTCTCAGCCACATCTGGACCCCAAAAGAAGTCAACTTGTTTCAAAGTTAATTGTATTACATTTTGAACAATTGCTCAGAATACTGTTAATTACTCCTTCCCCTCTGTGCCCTGCCACCTCCTGTAATTACTGAAAGTACCTCCTTTTAAACATAAATTGAAATCCCCATCCTGAGTCCACAATAAACAGACTTGCAGAAATAGTTGAAATTGATTTAGGCATTCTCAAGAATGGGGAAGAAGGAGGGGAAGGAAGAAGAAGATAATGTTACTTTTTTTTTCCTGCCTGTTATGCTTTCTTGCTTTCTTCTAACAGGAGGAGGATTAAAAGTGATTAATTGATCCTTTGCTTATTGTTTCCTTTTCTTACCTTTTACAGATACATATGATCCTAGCCGAGTTGAAAGAGTCTGATATAAATGCCTGTGCAAATCTTGAACATCCCAGCCTGCTAATTAAGTATTCTCTGATTTGGGGTTGATCTGCCTGCCTGCCTGCCTGCCCTAGGCATTTGCTTAGAAATCATCATTAGTTTTTGGTGTATTGATAAAGCCTTTCCCACTGCCGATAGAAGTTAATCAATAATTCCTCCAGAGCTTTTTTTTTTATGAAATTAATGAAAATCTTGGACTTTTGAAGACACAACCTGTTTCTTTGGCAGTTCGATTGAGTTGTGCCTACATTTGTCAAGGTATTTTCGCTTAGATGGAGGCAACTAGGGTGTAAATGGGATGAAGCTAGGTATTCTAGGTATTTCATCTAGCCCTTTTGTGTCAAAGCATAGACACAAGAATACTGCAAAAATGATTTGGAAAAGAATGTGAATGTGTTAGCTCCCTTTCTGAATCTCTAAAGTCTTAAGCTTTTGTGGTTATAAGAGGGAATCTTGGAGACACACTGTTTCTGAGAGTGCTTTTGCACTTTGAGTTGTGGGGAAATGTGGAATGAATATAAGGTTAGAGACTTATCCTTTTACAATCAATTTGGCCACCTACTGTTAAAAATAATTTCCTTTAATTATATAAGTAAACTCACCACATTTAGGGAATAAAAGCAATATCTATAAGCTCCTAAGGAACAAGGACTTGTGCCATAATGGACTAAGAATATTATTTATGGAGCAACCAAATATTTTGGTCAGTTGCAAACGATGCCATTGTGTGTTTTGCACTCAGTATTATCTACTTTTATTTTCTGTATGGATGTTTAGAAATTCTTTTATATGAAAAGAAATTGCTGATTTAAAATAGCCCATTTTAACAAAGTAACTATATTTCTTTTTAGAAGAATACTATTTTTCTATGATGTAAACTATTGTTTGGTGGCAGATTTTTAAAGAAGTATTATATTTAAAAGAATCTGTATCCCTTTGTGTGAAGGGAACCCTAAGGAGGGTTCAGTTTGGTGTTTTAATGTATATGTTATATCTCTTATTCATATATAATGCTGCCACTTGGATTTTGTTGTGAAAAGAGATGTCTATATATATATATACATATATAAATATTATGGAGTTAATTAACTCTTTTTAAAAATGAACTTTTCACAAAGATTTTTCACAAACATAGCTGATGGGGTATTTTTGAAAGTTGTCCCTTTCAGGGCACAGCTGAAATCCTCCAATTATCATAACTGGTGCCAGATTAACTAGAATTACCAAAAAAATGGTTTCATATTGTGTCTGATTGTATAGCCCTAAAATACACCTTCCCCAATCTACCCAATACTTCCCTCTCCCCTACTCACCACATACCATACGCCACACACACATACATATACAGAGTTATGTATTTTATCTGATGGATCTGAATTAGTCTCTGTATTAAAAATATTACTTTGAGACATTAAATGTATGACATTTCCAAAGCATATTATAAGGCCTGTACATTCTGCTGTGTTTAATATTGCATTAACCTGCACAAACTTTATTTATGAATTTTTTATGTGTCTCTGTCCATTCTCTTTGTAAGATATTCTGGTTTGCTAACATTTATTTGAAGATTCCTTTCTTCCATCCCCCCATCTCCTTTGCAGGAGAGCTGTCTCTTCCATTGTCCTTTCTCAAAAAACGCCTTTGTCTATTTTTATTCATCTCAACTTCCTGAAATGATCATCTTTGGGTGGTCTGTAATTTGGCCCCAAAAAAACAACCCTTGTGGTGCTTAGACAACCCCCTTTTATATCTCTACCATGTGATTTTTTTTATAGAAGAACTTTATACATTTCGTCTATTATAAATAAAACAAGATCCATGTAACTCATTCTTCAAAATCCTCCCATATAAGCTGATGAACAATCTTGGCCCACATCCTGTTACTCATTTTAAGTTTTGGTTTTTCCAGCTGGAAAGTTACAATATGATAAAGCATTCATATCAATAGTATCTGGGGTCATCACTGCTTGGAATGGCCATGAAACTACTTTCTGGGAAAGACTTCAGAGGAGAATGGTTCACTCAAACTTTGATCTTTGGTTAACCACTTAGATTAGTGTTGGGCTACCTGGACTGAAACTGAACCATCTGACAAGCCTGCTTTGGGGACTCAGTATCCCTTTGACATTTAGAAGTTGGGAGGAATCATTTTAAAAAGTCTAACCCTGCCCCTCTCTAAAAGTATCAACATACTGCCTAGAGGTAGTCAAGTTAGAAACATTGTCCTATAAATCATGGAAAGAAGAGAAACTGAGCTTTATTCTTATTCCAGGTTCTTAATGGCCACAGCAAGGGGAAAAAATGGAAACCTACAAGAAAGCAAGAAAACAGAGACAAAACGTCCTGTCCCTTTATAGAAGATAAATAATTTAAGAAGTATAGTGTAGAAGATTGTGATCTTGAGATTTTCTCTAGTCTCAGACAATTGGCAAATACATCATCCCTAAACATGGCTTATTTGAAGATCTGAAGCTGTGAGATCAATAAATCTTGACATTTCTCTCCCCCGTTAAATGGAGTGTAATTGACCAATCGGTAGCAATTACTTGATTTAACTGCAATGAACAATTTCCACATTACCTATTTGCCAAATTGTTTTCTTGGTATATATGGCTATTAACATGGTGAAATTTGCCTAGAGTTTGGGGAATTAAAAGATTAAAGTTTAGTTCTGATCAGTTTTCATGTAGAAATTTATCATCAAATCACTTACGAAGCAGAAGTAAGTGACAACTTAAAAAGTTTAAAAAGTAAGAAAAAGAAATTTAGCTAATGGCTACTTGATCCTGATTTACCTTGCCTTGAAGCAAAACTTTCAATTGATTGAAAACAGTATATTTCAACATTCTTTTCCTATATCCTTTGCCATATCCACAGCCTGTCCCAGAGTATCAACCAAACCTTTGGATGTAAAGAAATTTCCCCCTGGGAAGCCTCTAGTCACACTGTCTCCCACTCCTATTCTGCATAATTTTTCTGACCCAGTGGATTTTTTGAAACTCTTCCTTTTGAAGTCATTGGTTTATTGACCAGTTGGTTAGGTAGATGTTAGTGGCAGAATTGTACCATAGCATCAAGGAATACGAGGAAATTCCCACACTGATCAAATCTTCATCAGGTCCTTAATAGGTTTTACTGGTTTTTAATTGGTGAAAAGCCACTGCTATTTAAAACCATCAGGTTGAAGCAAACTATTCCAAGACTGTGGAACCCACTTTGAGCCTATGGCACAGCCTATCTCACAACATAGGATCCATCTGAAGTACACCTGCCACAGATTCAAGTGGTTAGCGTGAGTGACCCTAACCACTTTTAAAAAGAAAAACAGTGATTCCTCCCAGCAATTGCAGATCATGACATTTCTATTGCTAGAATGTTAGAAGCAGACTAGAGAATGCTAATTACTGTATGGAGAAAACCAGGTTTCAACTCATTTCAGAAAAAGTGACTGGGAGGAGCCCCGGATTAATCCAGCAACATTCAAACAGTCTATTTCCGGTTGTTGGCCATCTTTGCTGAAAGTTACTAAGTAATGCAGAATTAAGTGTCAAGGTTAACATCTCTTGGAAAGCAGCAAGTGCCACAGGATTACAATTCTATAAATATTTGACTTTGAGGAGATGCTTCTGATGTTCTAAGTTTTTGTAAACAAAGACTTTCATATTTGAGGCCATTGTTCCCCTTAAAACAAGAACTGCCTGATCTGTCTGTATATGTATGCAGAATTGAAGATGTGGGGATGAGATGGGGCTAAGCTATTGCTGGAGTGGGGGAATTTTTGCATGTCTTTTTTCCCCCTCAAGCAGTAGATTCTGTGCATCTGTTTATGGGAGGACAGTTGCTACTTTAAACTGGGTTTAGGGAAAAACATTCCAAATGACCTTTAAGAGTCTGCACAGTGGGAGGTCTTTCCAGAGAGTGGGATGATCTTCTCTGGCCAGGACTAACCAGACCAAGAATAGGGAGATGGTGAAGAAGAGAGAGAGAGAGAGAGAGAGGG
>NC_058134.1:48254522-48270624 GCF_016433145.1 Gracilinanus agilis
GAATATTATAATAGTGAATAGAGTTCCTTACAGAGAATTATACATAACATTTATCCACATGAGAATACCAATAATTAGATCATATTGAAGCCCTTAAAGAGGCAAATTTATAAAAATACGAGTTTTCTTTCTTTCCCCTGTTTCCTATTTACGTTTTTACGTTTCTCTTGATTTTTTGGTTGGATAGCGAACTCTCCATTTAGTCCTAGTCTTTTCAGTGCAAATACTTGGAAATCTTCTATCTTGTAGAATGCCCATACTTTCCCCTGGAAATATATGGTTAGTTTTGGTCAGTAGATGATCCTTGGTTGTAGACCCTCTTCTCTTGCCTTTCTGAATATCATATTCCAAGTCTTGTGGTCTTTTAGTGTGGAGGCTGCCAGATCCTGTGTGATCCTGATTGGTGCTCCTTGATATCTGAATTGTCTCTTTCTGGATTCTTGTAAAATTTTTTCTTTTACTTAGAAGCTCTTGAATTTGGTTATTATATTCCTGGGAATTGTCTTTTCAGGGTCTAGTGTAGATGGTGATCTATGGATCCTTTCAATGTCTATATTGCCCTCTTGTTGTAGAACTTCAGGGCAATGTTGCTGAATAATTCCCTTTAGTATGGAGGCCAAATTTCCGTTAATTTCTTCTTTTTCAGGAAGACCAATGATTCTCAGATTGTCTCTCTTAGACCTTTTTTCTTGATCTGTCGATTTCTCATTGAGATATTTCATGTTTCCTTCTATTTTATCAGTCTTTTGACTTTGTTTTATTTGTTCTTGCTGTCTTGAGAGATCATTAGCTTCTAATTGCTCAATTCTATCATTTAGGGACTGGTTTTCCATTTCACTCTGGCCATTTCTAGTGTTCAATTTGCTTATCAGTTAATTTAATTTCTGAGCCTCACTTTCCAATTGCAAAATTCTGCCTTTTAATCTGTTATTTTCTTGCCAGATTTTGGTTTCCAATTTGCTAACCATTTTGTTTGATTTTGGGGCATCTTTCTCCAAATGGGATTTCCTGTCTTCTAACCTGTTAATTTCCTTTTGAGCTATTTCCCACTTCTCTCTCCACATCTCTTCCATCTTTCTCATCATCTCATATTTGAACTCTTCAATAGCTTGTGGCCAGTTTTCATTATTTTGGGAAGGTTTGGATATGATTACTTGTTTGTTCTCCTCTGCTGTTTGCTCTTTTGTCTGGATTTTCTGTGTGTAAAAATTTTCAAGTGTTACAGATTTCTTCTTGATGATCTTTCTCTTTTGGGGTTCTTGTCTCTGGCTTGCCATTGTTAGCCCTTAGCCTTCTCAGATTTATCCTCACACTCAGGGTCTGTCCACTCTGTTTAGGCTCCTGAAGTCTCAGGTCTAGTTGTTCTCAGGTTCAAGCCTCCTGGTAGTCCCCTTGCTTGTTGTTTTGCCCGAAGCTCCTTTAACAGTCTCAGGGTTCTGCTTCCACAGTTGTGGACCCCTCTGCATTTGGTCCCAACTCAAGGTCCAGACCTGCCCTCAAGATCCGAGTCCTCGCCTGTGCTCAAGATATGTGTCTGGGCTTGAGTCCATGCCCACACTAATGCCTGCTCTCATTGTCTGTGTTCAAAGTCCGTGCATGTTCTTTAGCCTCTTGGGGTCTTAAGTCTTGCTGCTCTCAGGAGCAGGCCCTGGTGACCCCAGGTAGCTGTCAAGGACTTAATGTGTGCCTCAAACTTGCTCTAACTCTTATGCCCTGGCTTTGGCACTGTAGGTGGTATGGGGTGGAGAAGGGGGTTGCTCAGCTCATGTTTTAGTGAGAGCTGTTTAACCCCTTTATAGCATGGAAATGCCCTGATTCCCCTGACTTCCTATGTTGCACCCTGTTGTGGGGTCCCTTTGTTCCTCTGGATTTGTTTTTATGTCTTCTTGATGAGTCCTCTATGTTTCACTTAGGAGAGGTTAAGCAGCTGCTTTTTACACTGCCGCCATCTTAACCAGGAAATGCTCTCATGAAATTACATTTTAAAAAATGTGGCATTTGTGGCTCTCATGGCCAAAAAGGTTGCCCCCCCCCTGCTTTAGAGCCACACTCAGCTTTAGTGAGCTGTCAATTTGACTCAATATCTTCATTAATCTGGAGACAACTTTAAATAATAGATAAATAAAGATTTAGTTAGCTTATCATAGATAATTTGGGGATTTTAGTAAGAGTTAAGAAGCCATAGTGTGCTCAGGTGAATTCTTGAGACCAAGAAGAAATTTGTTTTGTGTCAAAAGTAGTGGGTTGGATTTATTTAAATTTCTCTAGTGTTAAGGAACCTTTTATATATCCTTATTATCCTCAAACCTTTATTATATAAATAAAAGTTATAATTTTTGTGAAAAGGATCTACAGATCAGTTTGCACTGAGCCTAAGGAGGGAATTTGTGGATACTCTGTGAATATCTAGCAAAGTATATACAACAGTATCCTCCTTATTAATAAATATCACATTAATTAACATTATTATTACAAAGTCAAAAGATAAATTCATGGTTTTACAGATACAATTTGTAATGACGAATACATTTTTCATCAGAATGATTAATAGCCACCACAGAATCAGTAAGATCTATTACTGCTATTTTTTGTCTTCATCCAGAGACACTTTTTGGATGAGATTTTATTTAAGAGTTTCATTGATTCTGTTATATTGTTCTAATCTATAGATAGGATAGTGCTTCCTATGTCTTTTCAGGAAGAACCTCATTTCCTTTTTAAAAAAATACCTTTTTTTAAGGTTTTTTTAAAATCTTACCTTGTATCTGAGAATCACTACTTTGCATTGGTTCTAAAGCAGAAGATCAGTAAGGGCTATGCAGAGGGGGTCAAGGAAGTTGCTCAGAATCACACAGTTAGGAAGTTTGTGAGACCATATTTCAACTCAAGACCTCCCATATCTAGGCCTGGATCTGAATTCTCTGAGCCACCTAGCTGCCCCTAAATTGCTTTTAAAATATAATTTTACTCTATAGAAACCTTGGATGCGTCAAGTCATCATTATTCTCCTTTACATTCTTTTCATTCTTCCTTGAATTCCAATTTACTTTTCACTTAATATCATTTAATTCTTTCTAATAAACTACAGAGTAGAGTTTTTCTTTAGTTTTTGTTCCCCTTCCCTTCTAGGGTATGAGGAAAATAAGCCTATACTTGAAACAAGGTTATCAGTTATCTGCATGGAGTAGTAGTATAAATATAAACACTTTAAATGAAAGTCACATCATAAATTCTTCTTTTCCCCATTTGCTTAAGATTTTCATCTATGACATTTTTAAAAAATCCATACCTTCCATCTTAGAATCAATACTGTGTATTGGTTCCAAGCCACAAGAATATCAACTTTATTTCTGGAAAACCCAACTTTTCCCCTTGTCCTTTGGAATCTTTCCTTAGGAGAAGCCCCTGACTGACCTGACTGACCTGACTAACCCTGTCTCTGACATGAACAATAAACTTTGAAGTATTTAGTGATCCCAGTTTAGATAAGATTAGTAGTCAATCAAGTCCTACATATCCTTGTTTTGTTTTAAACATTTATGGACATTAAGCAGGTAATCTAGTCCCTGGCTGGAAACATCTATTTGTAGCTAGTGTAAAGCATCAGTCTCTTCCTGTCAGTCAAGACTTGGCCTCCGGACCTTTTATTGTTTCTAAGGTAGACCTAGTCAATTATTCTTCCCTGCCCTTTTTTCCCCCCAAAGGTTTTGTTACTCTTTTGAGAATTATCTTTGGTGGTGCATTCTCTCAGAGACACTGTTCCCAGTGGTTTTTAAGTGATTGATTCAGAGTGGTGGCCAAATATGAATTTGTCTCTTACCTCAATAAAGATTTGGTTTTTTATGACTACCTTAGTGATTCTGTGTTTTTCCCAGTTGATAGTAGTAAGGGATAGGAAGGGGTTAAGTGACTTGGTCCAGAGTCATAGATTTAGGAAGTATCTGAGGTCAGATTTGAAACCACTATCTCCTATCTTTAGGCTTGATTCTCAATTCACTGAGCCGCCTAGTTGTCCCCTCATCTATGACATTCATAAAAACTACTTTAGGTATTTAAAACTCATTCCAAATCACTTACTTAAAATTTTTAGTCATTTATCATATCTCAGTAATTTCCCAACTGTATTTCCCTTCACTTCTTGGTCTCCACTATGCTATGATCCAACCTATCTATTCTTTAGTCTTGCATTATCATCTAATAAATTTCATTAATTGGTCTATCATACCAGATGTTATCCTTTCATTTTCTATTCATAAATTACCTGGTCTCATCTTTCCAAGTATATTAATTCCCATTTTTCCAGTAAGTGATTCCTTAGGTCTTCAGGTTCAAACTTTTGGATTTCTTTAAGTCATTTTATATACTAATTCATACTTCATTCCTATTCTGTTTCTATTAAAAAATGTAGCCTGGATAATTATCTAGGTCTGTAGATTATACTCCTTAAAATTAACCTTATTTTCTAATGAATTTCTTCATTTATTTTCCTCAAATAAATCTTGAAATATATATCACCAGTCTAAACTTCTATATTATTGTGATTTTCTATATCCATTATATTCTTTTTCCCTTGTCTAACTTTCTCCTATGATTTCTTACAAAGATCCAGAAATAGAAACTATATATAAATATGTAAATACAAGAGATATGTAATGTTAAGCTGTTGCTTCATTGGTGTGTCCATACCCTCTCTATCCAACCTTTTCTTCTTCTTGATAGTATTTTATTCCATATTATTTCCTCATAGAGGAAGGCACTATCAAATGAGGACAAAGAATGTCCCTTCTTGGTTTCTGAATCATGGGAGATCTACTAGATAATATAATCACTCACCATTTTGTATTTTTCAACTACTTAACAAGGAGGAGTGTTTTTCTTCCTACTCTATAAAAAAGACAATGATGACCTAGTTAAGTAAAGCCTCACCCCTTTACTCTCTTATGAAATCATATGATGTAATAAAACTTCCCCTTTTGTGTGTGTGTGTGTGTGTATATATATTAATACATGCAGGTATGTATGTGCTGTGAGCACAAAGAAAGAATCCAGTTGTCATTATGGCTCATAGATTCAGATATTCTGGAAGTCCTTCTAAACCCCACCCTGGTCCTCCACAACCATCTCCACCTGCAAGCCCACCGGATTGTGAGTAGACATTCTATGAGGTTGTATGGTTGGGAAGAAAATTCTTGGGAATGATACTGGTTAACCTCAGAGACCTCTGCAAATAGGGAAGCTCATGTAAGGACAGAATATGGATATTACTTTCTAGAAATGGATGTTGTATTACCTTATTTCTGACACTACTTCAACTAAGGTTTCTGGGTCCCAGGATTGTTGGCAACAGGTTCTACAAAAGAGTTTTTCTTTCTTCTCATTCTGGTAAACAATATGAAAAAACACAGAGAAACTCAAACTTCCAAAAATTGTATCTTTTTACTTTTGTGTTTTTTCTTCCTCACTTTCATTCATTGTAATTCATCCCTTATGAGAGAAAAAAAAGCATTCAGTAAAACCAATTGCCAATCATTTCAACTGAGTCTCACAAATTTAGAGTTTCATAACCACAATCCTCCAATTATTGAAAAGAATGGAGAATGGGGCATCTTCTCTCTTCTCTCAGGTCAAACTTGACTTTAATAATTAGAGATTTTTTTGGAAAATTCAGGTGTTTTGTTTTGTTTTGTTTTTTATTATTGGAATTTTTATGTCTCCTCTCTGGTTTTATTGACTTTCTGTTTCTAAGTTCTCATGAAGATATTTTTCAAATTTGAAACACATATTAAAACATTTTAATATACATAGCTAATGGTTTTTAGCCAAAATCTTGATTTAATTTTTGCATTTTGTTTCTAAGAATTTATGGTAAGTCATTCCTTTGATACACAAATCATTTAGAGTTAAATATTTTTTAAAACCAAGGTCCATAAGATTATGATGGTGTATTTTTTCTCTACTCATCAACAATAGTATGTACTTAAAATTTATTTTAGTTCCTTAAAAAATACAATTTTTCACCTTATCACTTGCATGAATTTAGTTACACATTGTCATATATATTCTAAAGTTTAGTGTGCTATTTTTATAATTGTTAAAAATATAATATTTTTGAATTATTGATGTTAATCAAATAAATATTGTACTTTTAAAAAATACAGAATCTTCTTCCTGCCTCTTCTATTTACTTGTTGTGGGATCTTGAACAAATCACTTCAGTATTCAATTCAATAAACCTTTATAAAGTATATAATATTTGTAAAGCACTGTATGAAGTACTTCACCTCTTTGGTCTTCAATCTCTATTTCTGTAAAATAGTTACTGGGAAAAAGTAACTTTTTGGTCCCTTGTAGCTATAATTCTTATGAATGTCAGATGTCCATAAACAGAATAAACCTCAATGAAAGACCATATTTTGATTTTCATTAGATTTCATTTTAGTAACAAATACTTTTCTATTATAGGGGTTCTTATCTTTTTTTAATATCATGTAGGTAGTTGACAGCATGATAAAATCCAAAGACCCCTTCTAAGAATGTTTTTAAATGAATAAATTAAAATACACTGAATTACTAGGAAAACTAATTATATTGAAATAAAGATCTATTTTCCCACTCTTGTTCATTGTCTTTATGAAATCTCTCCACAGGAGTCTGTGGACACCAGGTTAAAGACACCTGATCTAATACACATCAGCATGATATAGTAGAAAAAGCATTAAGCTTGGAGTCACAAGACCTGAGTTAAACTTCTTGCTTTCCACTTTCCTACCTATGTGATCTTAGACATCTTGCTTAACATTTCTGAGTCTATTTCATCATTTATAAAGTGAAAGGGCTAGATAGCTGCCAATTTACCTCCAGACTCCAAATCTATGATCCTAAAATGCTTCATTTTACAAATGAGATAACTGAAGCCCAGAGAGATGAAAGAACTTGCCCAACATCACATAGGTAGTAAATATCAGAGCATTAGTTCAAATATGAATCATATGACTAAATATCCAGTTATTTTCTCTATACTTCTCTTTAGACTTTCAAGTAAGGTATAGATTTTATGTTTCAGAGTCTATGCATTTAAAAAGTTGTTTTTTTAACTCAAAATGAGAGTGCAAGTCTTTTTCATAAAGTCATGACTAAAGGAGCTTTCCCTGTTATTCTAGATGTAAAGGTCCTGAAAGAAAAAAGGAAGGAATTTGTGGAATCAGTGGACATGAGACTTGTCAGTGGCCTTTTGAGTGATCTGTTAAACTTACAAGTGATAAACCAGGAAGAAATGGAGGAAGTGATGAGTCAAAGTCCCACAGTTATGAGAAGAGCTGAGGTTCTGATGGATTCTGTTATTCAGAAAGGCCCTAAAGCATGCAAGCTTTGTATCCAGTGTATCTGGCATAGAGATGAACATCTTGCAGAAAAACTGCAACTGCCTCATCCAAGTAAGAATAAATACTAAGTAAAGTGTTTTTCAGTAGTTCTGTAAGTTTATATAAGTGAATTATATGGTTTATTTATTCAAAATGTAAGGTAACAAAAATTTGCTGTTTCTAAAAGCATTCATTGAGTCTCAGCTTCCCAGCTAGATTTAAAGGCTATTCTTTCATTACTTTTCACCTTGATGCCTATGTCTTTTTTTCTACCTGAAACACTGATTCAAATTGAATCATAAGACAGAAAAATCTTTTTCATTTAGAGGTGTGTTGCAATTATATGGGAGAAATCAATTCCTGACTTTTGCAATCCTCAACTGAAGTGAAGACTTAATGCATGGAAAGGAAATAAAAAGGATACATAATTAGAAAATTTGATCAAAAATAATTATTTAATACTCACTATGTGCCATGTACTATGAATGAGGGCTTTCTTTGTCATGCAGATCATTTGTGATAGAAGTAAAATTTCTTCAAGAGGAAAATGCACTCCTCTTTGATTCTCTGATGAAGAAAGTTGGAGCTATTTTACTAATACAAACTAGTCTTTTTAAGGGTTTTATTTTTAGCTAATGACCAACAAATGTCTTAGTCTTTTGAGGTATCTTTTATTTGTGAAACACTTAACAGAAAAGCATAGAAGGAGATTTTGTCTTAAAAATCTCTTAATTTTTGAATTTGATTTTTTATGCGTATATTTTTTAATATAAAGCTATTTTAAAAAAAGAACCAATAAGAAGATGGCTACTTTCCTTATGTCTCACCAAGTGCTGTAATGTTTCAGCATTTTAGGAACAAGGAATTATGTATCCTCTGTGAAGTGTCTTCAGTCAGCTTACCAGGATGATTTTTTATTGTGCCACGGAATGAACATGCAAAGTTTGACGGAACATCCAGGCGCCATATTAATCAAATGGAATGGAGTTTATTGATTTCCAATCATGATGAAGACTGTGTGTATGGCCTAACAGAAACTGTCCTCCATATGTTCCATATACAATAAAATTATCTTTCCTTCTGCTACCTGTTTTTGTTTATTTATTAGCCATATACTTTGTGCAATGTGCTTTGCTTGAACAAGGGACTAAATGTTGAATAATTCCCATTTTCTATGTAATCGCTTTTATTAGGGAAAATGAAGTAAATACAACAAAATTCGAGGAGGATAGTAGTAACAGCCAATGAGAATCAGAAAAGATTCCCCTGAAATACACCTAAGCAAAGATTTCAAGGGATACAGGGATAAGCAAAGAGGTAGATATGAGAAAGGATTACACTCCAGGCATGCAAAACTTCCCATAAAAAGCACAAGGAGGAGACTTGGAAAGCTAGAATCTCAAAACACCTAGAAGGTCATTTCTCTAAGAATTCCCTAATGAATCATGCTTCTGATATCCCAGAGCCTCATCTTTTCTGGCAGATTGAAGGGAATAGGAATCCACACTTTTCTCTCTATGCAAAAATGTAATAATTGTATGGTATTTTATGTTTCTCAGCTTCATATATACTCATGCTATGTTTTTGGAGAATCAGTAGTAGAAATAACTAAAACTGTAATATCTTATGCTGAATGAATATCAACTCTAGTAAGGGAAAATCACTTTCCCATTGTTAGAGCAAACAGAATATTATAATCAACTTACCAAGTCATAGGCAGGTCAATAATTATATAATATATTTTACACTATTTTTAGTCTTTGGTTTTTGACCTAATTTTTTTTTTTTGCTATCTTGTGAATTAACTGATTTATCATTTGCCTAGGCCCATGATGGTGAACCTATGGCACATGTGCCAGAAAAGGTATGCAGAGACTTTTCTGTAGGCATGTGCCTGTCACCCACCAGAGTTTGTTACTAGAAAGGCAGAGGGACTCAGATTGAGCTGCTCCCTTCCCGCTATTGATCAACCTGAGAATAATTTTTCACTTGACCTGCCCCTCTGCCCAGAAGTCCAATGGGAGCACTTGTGAATCACAAGTGGCAGAGCTGAAGGAGAGGGGAGTACTCATTCCATTCCCTAACCTTAATCCTAAATTCATTACTAACCCTAAATTCTTTTCTAAACCTAAATTCCTTGCTAACCTTAACCCTAACCCTGAGGACATTGTTTCACTTCATCCACCCCTCTGCCCAGCAGCCCAATGAGAGCATTTTCTCCCTCCCCCCGTATGAGGTCAGAGCAGGGAAAAGCATTGCATGTGGTCTTTTGGTGGGGGGCAGAGCATGGCACATGATTGCTAAAAGATTCACCATCACTGTTCTGGGCTATTTTTCAGGGATTTCATTTCTTGAGTAAGTTTTATCAGTCTTCTCAATTGTTTATTCCCAATATGATTCTTTCCTCAAGAACTTTTATTTCATTATGTCTCTTTTATTTTTCCTATATATTCATGTAATCATTGTAGAAGATTTATTTTTCCATTTGAGTGCCTGTTTGTGATATCTGTAGAGTGAGAAATGAGATAAATCAGAGGAGTGTTTTCATTTCTATAGCTTTACTTTGTCCAACAGATTTTTCCATGAGGGCCTCTATTTCTCTTGTTTTCATATTTAGGGAGATGATCTGTTTTGCTTGTTCTTCTTTTAGGTTTCTTAGGTTTTTGCCTTGATTCTATTTCCTGCAGTTTGACACCCCTGGATAGTTAAGATTCAATGCACCACTTCTTTAGAGTCTCCCTGAAATTTCAATACAGAGTACATAGGAGCTTCTTAGAGCTCCTGTGTCTGAGGCGTCTAGATCTGAGTATGGTGATCACACTATTAACTTGGTGCCTGTTGTTACTCTTCAAGGCTTCTAAGGTCCTCTTCTTGGGATTTCTGACCATCCTAGAACTTTCTCAGGAGAACCTTTCACTCTTGTTTTATGTGGACAGAGTATCTGTTTGTGTTCTTGGACCTGAAAGACTAATCTTTTGCTGAAATGTGTTCATCCATTGAACATGGACTTTTGGATAACCTGTTTGCAGTAGTTTCTCATTTGATTAAAAAAGTGTATCTGTTCTGCTGTGAACTACAGGGTTTTATAGGTGTACATATGTGGGAACTGAGGGAGTATACCTCTAAAGAAGGTAGACTTACTTCTTTTTTCTTCTTTATAGTTAAGGTACAGAGGGATAGATCATCCAGGTCATTTCTGGAGGCCTCAGCATAATTTATTAAAAACTTCAATGTCTCTGGACTTGGACTGGCCTTATCTGAGTGCTGAGAGAATATAATGGGGAAACTAAATTTTCCTGATGATTTTCACTTCTTGATATGGTAACAAACAGAAAACATAAATAACCATATTAAAAATCAATTCCCATTCCTATTTATTAATTGAATGTATGGCTTTTTTTTTTCATTTTAAATCAGGTGTCAGGGATTTTACTTGTTGCTATTCTAGTCCTCTTAGTTGCATATTTACAAATTTTAATCTGTCACTTGTCTCTTTTGCTAGCAGAAGCATTGAAAATAGTGTTGCATTAAAATATTTTTATTAATTTTAATGAAAAGACCTATTATTTTTTTCTGATTTGTTCTTTGACCAATATTTATTTCAAAATTATATAACTCAATGTATATTTTATCTCCTGAAAGGAGAATAGAAGAAAAAGAGAAAGATAAGAATGAACATTAATTCTAGACAATAAGGAAGGAGGTCTGATTTAGGGGAACATCCATTTTCACCACTATTATTTAACATAGAAAGTCTTGTTATAACAATATAATGGGAAGAACAAATTAAGGGAATAAAAATATTAATATGTATATAAAATGTAATTTTTTAATGTTTTTAATAGATAAACCTAAAGTAAAAATTAATTGAAATTAAAATCTCAGCAAAGTATAGAAATATTAAATAAAATTACACTCTCAGGTCCATATTGATATGAAAGATTGATAAGCGCATCTGTAGCAGGGTTAATTGTGGGTATTGAATCTTATATAGGACCCCTAAGATAATATAGAGAACCCAGAAGGATCACCCATTGAAGTAGATGTTGTTAGAATATATTGAATCTGCTTATCCCAAACTCCAGATGATAACAGTATCCTAGGACTACCAGCCAGGCAAGGAATCTGATGATAGTTTTGTTCAGCTATTTATCCCCAACTGAAACCCTATGCCTTTGATAATGCTTAAGGCAGTCTGACTGACTTTCTACAGGATATAATACTCCTCTTCCCTCAAGATGTCAATGGCTATAATTCACTAGAGCTCACTAGACATTAATGAAGCTCAAGTCAGGAGTAAGTTTAACATGATTTATTATCTAATAAATTTAGGGGGGAGGAGCAGGATAATGACTGGGAGAATGGGAGTAGGATATCCTTAACTGTTCAAAGCTAATTAAACTTTTGATAAAACTTCTAATATACTTCTAATTACGGTTTTGGTTGGTAACAGCCTGGTTGGTCCATATAGGCCCAACCTAAAGTTAAGGTTATCCTGCTGAATGGTATGTTGTTGTTCTTCTTGGTTAGTGAAATTGAGGAACAGGGATTGATGAAATAGATTTGTAGTTGGTTGATGGTTGATTGTTGAATAAAGCTCACCTAAGGCCTACCCAAACCACCCTTCCATCCCAATATCTCAATTCTGATATCAAGTGGCTTCAAATTCCTGGCTTTTATACTTGAGCCTAACTGCCCTTGGCTCTTGCCAAGCTCCTGCCAGGCTTGGTTCATTCCACATTCTAAGCAGGTAACTGTCCATCATCCTGACTTCAACATGGCCATCAAATATGTTATTACAATATATTACCATAAAAACCAGTCAGGAAGAGATAGAAAGAAAAAAAACATTAAAAATAATTGTAGAATGTATGACAAATTTAGAGATCCAAGTCATTCAATCAACAAACACTTATTAAACATTTTAAGATTAATTATAGGGTCTATAAAAAGAACTAGGGATAGAAAACTCGGGAAAAATCATTATCCTCATGGAGGTCACAATTTAAAGGGGAGACATGGGGCAGTTAGTTGGCTCAGTGGATTGAGAGCTATGCCTAGAGATGGGAAATCCTAGATTCAATCTGTTCTCCAAACACTTCTTAGCTGTGTGACCCTGGGCAAGTCATTTATCCCCATTGCCTCACTCTTACCACTCTTCTGCCTTAGAACCAATACCTAGTATTGATTCTAACAGAAGGTAAGGGTTTTAAAAACAAATTAATATTAAATAAATAAAGGGGGAGACAACATACAAACGAATATATATATATACACATACATATGTGTATATACATACATACATATATATGTGTGTATGTATATATACATACACACATATATATGTATGTATATATATATATATACATACATACATGCTGTGTGCAGAATTCAGAGGAAATAATTATAAGAGAAGAAGTACTAGGATAACAAAAGTTGTTACTGGTTGGGGTCTTCCTGTCATTTAACAGATGTTACTGGTTGGAGGATTTCCTGTCATTGAGTAGGTGCTGCTATTTTTATCAGCTCTTATACCCAGTGGGCTTCCAGGCCTAACAAGATCAGGGAGACAGAGTAGCCAGGCCTAGTTGGGGAGAAAGAGACTTTGCAGAAAAGTCAGTATGGGGAATCTTAAGTTAGATCCTATAGAGACAGTGATTCACCTGAAACCCACACACCTAATTCTCTTCCTTTCTGTTCTCTAATAAATCTTGTTAAATTGAAATGCAGTAAGATAGGATTTGTCATAGTCTAGGTCAGAGAGCTTCACCATCTTTTCTTTCTGGCCTTGAAGAGACTTTCCTGTCTAGCCAGATTATGTCAAACCCCGGCCAAATATCTATCTCAATTATACAAAGTCTCTTCACTTAACACCAGAATTTCTAATTATTTTAGAGTAAATGGGCAGAATATGTAAGAGATTAAAATTAAAGAGTTGGACTAAATTATTTAAGAATATGGTCACCAGGAATTTAATTAATTTCAAATGATTTTTAGCAACTCATTATAAAATAGAGGGAAAGAGGGAAAGTAGAGAATTGGGAAAGAGGGCAGAGTAAGAGATCTAGTTTAATGAACTAGACTATGTGCTCAAGCTCTGGCTTACTCTGGCAGGGCTCAAGTAGCCCCAGCCAGAGGATCTAGAGGTCAATTAACAAGGGTGTGAACTACAAGGCCTCCTCCTAGACAAGGGGCCCCTCTGGAGGCTATTATCTGCAAGAAAGGCCAAGTAGGGGAGTCAGCCTTTTTCACTCACTCTTATGTTGTTCTAAGGAAAAACAGAAAGCAGTCCAAGGTCCTCAGCCAGAGTTCCTCCGGGGTTCAGTTCAAGATGAAAGAGAGCATCACAGGAAGTTCTGGCCACTTTTAAAGACCATTCTTTTCTTCACTTCTTGTGCCTTCCTCCCACTTTACGTGTACCAATTACAGGTAAAGCTTTGCTTAGAATTGCTCAGGGGCTAGTCAGTCAATTCTGATTCATCACCCACTATTGCACATGTGGGTCACAGAGCTCCTTGTAGTACAGAGAGGGGGGACATAAGAGTTTTGCAGGCTTTTGCTGAGTTCTAATGTCAGTTAGGAGTTTAGAATCTTGGGAAAGAGTTTCATTTGGACCTGGGAACTTGTGGAGAGAACCAGGGCCAGCTGAGCTGCTTCTTCTCCTTCTTGAAATTGAAAACCTAGCCTAGTTTTGAAGTGTTTTTTGAGTTTTGTTAATTTAGATAGACCCTTTGAATATCCATACCCTACCTCATTTTCCTACCTTAATTTCCCTTACCCAAATGTCTGATAGGAGTGAATAAGGAGAGTGAATCAGAGAGTAGTTCAAATCTGTGAGAGTTTAGCTCTACCCTTGCAGTACTTTATCTAGAGAGGTTTTTTAGCCATCATCCTAATCGCTTTGATTTCAAAATCACATTGAGAGCTGAGTCAAGGCAGAACCTTGCTCAAACTCCATTCCTGCTTCCCTTCCCCCACCTGAGGTTTCTTTAAGCAGCTGTTAGGGCTTCCTTAATCCTTTTACCCTGACAATCTAACCTGAGAAGACAATAAATCCCTTTTGTTTAAAACAGACCTTTTAGTTACTTTGTCAGTTAATTAGTAAGAAAGGGAAGAAGAGGAATAGAATCAACATACTCTGGGCTTGAGGGAAGCCGGGGTATCCATCTTGAAAGAAGTGTAACTTCAAAACAATTCCCTTCCTGTGAAATTAACTAAAGCCTGTAGTTGATTTCAATCAGTCTATTTCCCTTCAGTTTGTCTTTAGTCTAAGTCCTAGTTTATAAGTCCTGCTGCTCTTTGCCTATTTAGATTAATTCATCTTCTCCCTGGCAAACCTTGTTACCTCAGTGTTATACTCCCTGACTTCAGACATTACCTCATTTTCTCCTACCTCCTAAGCTGCCATCCTTCATCATTGAACCTTCCTTATTCATTATTGCCTTAACTTCCCTATTACCTAGTATATTCAATTGAATACCTTCAGCCTTGGATCCCTTGCTTTGTCTTGTTCCCTGATACTACCAGTTATTACTCCTTGCTTCAGACTCATATTATATCCTGCATCTCACTATTACATCCTACCTGCAACCCATATTGCCTACCTTCCAAATCCCCTATATCATAACATCTTTCCTAAATTCCCCATAACATCTTCCACTAAAGTGTTAGTAGGGTGTATATGCTTCTGGTGACTAAATCTGAATATGGGCAGGGGAGAGTTCATCTCATCTTCATAATCCCCCCCATGAACATTTGGGAGATTAATCTCCCCAATTGATCATTTGACATAATCATCTCGTACCCCTAAAAATCTTCTAAGTACAGGCGTATATAATATTGCACCTTCTAAAAGTTAACTACAATGGTTAGAGATAAGTGGGAAATAGAAGAGAGAGAAAGAGAAAGCAAAACCAATGTTTTGCTACCGTGTTTCCCTAAAAATAAGACATACTCCGAAAATAAGATATAGCAGTTATTTCAGGTGTTGCCTAATATAAGGCACTCCCTGAAAATAAGACATACCGTAATTCCACATTGCTGGGTCACCCTTTACCTTGCAGGGGCTACTCCTGGTCAGCTTTGTTGATCCACAGTGGGTTGGGTGATTGTAAGGTAGGAGAAGGCTGTTTGGCAGCTCCCAATGCTCTGTGCAGCAGCCCATGAGGTCTAGGCTGCAACACAGGAAGAATATATGTTCTGGTCACATCTGACTGCAGGTGACAGTCTTCACTGTAGAGGTGGAACTTTCAAAACTCTCTGTGGTTTCCCCCTCAGTGGTGTTACACAGATGCACATGCCGCCCAGATGCTCTTTCAGGTACTGTGCTGTATTTGCCTGCTTCGGAGTGGTAAGTTATTTATAATTTATTTAAACTTTTGTGGGGAGGGGGCTGCTGAAGGGGTCATTAATTTATTTCTGCCTGCAGTTTAGCTTGCCTAGTGACCAGGGCCACCTTATTTCCCTCTCCTGGGGCATCCCAAACTACCTGAAACCCCTAAATTCCTAATAAAATGTACCTGACCGCTAATAAAGTGCCTGCACCAGCTAGATGATATAAGGCATGTAGCTGGCAGCTTGCTCAGGTGCATCCAGCCCTTACCTGAGGAGAACACGTGCATGTGTCAATGGCGATCTGGGATCTGGGAAGTTTCACATAATAGGATATCCTAAATCAGCAAGTGTTGAGAGCCGTTGGATGTAGAAATGCCATTGGAGAAAAAGGATCAAATTTAGGGCCT
>NC_058134.1:48271124-48289966 GCF_016433145.1 Gracilinanus agilis
TCTAAATATATTTAATATAGAACCATATAAGTATATAAATATATCTTTTATGCTATATTATTACATATAAAATATAAAATAAGTCTATTATATTATATATAATAAAATATAATATAAACATGTATAATATCTCATCTGAGCTTCAAAACAGATATAGGTTATTAGAGGTATGATTCTTCCTACTTTAGAGATGATGAACTGAGGCCCACAGACATTCAGTGATTTGCCAGGGAGTTAGTTAATGAGCAGGAAAACAGGATTTAAACCCAGGTTCAAATATGGTCATCCTCCCACTCTTCCACTGGCTCATGGCGCTAGGGCTGAAATAGACCTTGAGGCATCTTGGGTCCAGCCCTTTCATTTTATGTGTGAAGACAAGGAGGCACAAGGGAAAAGCGACTTGCAGATCTCAGAGGTAGTTAAGTGACAAGAGGCAGGATTTGAACCCAAATCCTCTAGACAGCCTTTTCTTAGAAGATATTTGTAGAGAATCTCAGTTAAGGGAATGCATTCTTCTTGCCTTCTGTTCTGAAAACCTATCCACTCACAGGCTTAGTTCTCCTAAGTAGAGCTTTGTGAACCTGAGCTATTGGGTTTTGCTCTGAATTTGTGCTTCCTCTCTGAGGTGATCACCTTCCCTATACCTCACCTCATGGGGGAGGGGAGGAAAGGAATAAGCATTTATATAACACCTACTACATTCCATGTGCTATGTTACATGCATTTTACAAATATTATTTCAATGGATTCTCACAACAGCTCAATAAGCAAGTGCTGTTATTATTCCTATTTTTTGTCATTGTGGTTGTTCAGTTATTTCAGTTATTTCCAACTCCAGATACCGGAGTGGTCTGCCATTTCCTTCTCCAGTTCATTTTACAGATGAAGGAACTGAGGCAAACAGGGTTAAGTGACTTGCTCGGGATCATACAGCTTCTAAGTGTCTGAGGCCATTATTTGAACTCAGGAAGATGAGTTGCCTCATTTTACAGTTGAGGAAACTGAGGCAAACAGAAGTAACTTATCCAGAATTATACAGCTAGGACATAGCTGAGGCTGGATTTGAATTCAGTTCTTCCTGACTCTAGACTCAGTACTCTATCCACTGTGCACCCAGTAGCCTCAGCATCCTTCACTACTGGACCGGGGTCCTATCCCTGTGGCACTCCTCCCACTCTGTGGGATTCTTCCAGATCCCATGGAGGCATAGATTCAGCTCTCTGGGAGACTGGCCATCCCCTCTTCCTGTAAAGACAGCATTCATGATAGTGCTCACCCCTTTGACCCTACCCCCTCAGATCCTACTGAGTTTGCCTTTATCTCAAGGATTCATCATTATGGCCCGGATTTTGGAGGCAAAATGGTGATGTGTGGGAAATTTAACAACCCTATCTTCATTTTTTCTCTCCCTTTCTTTTTCTTCCCTCTTGCCTTGCCCCCATCAGACTCTAGCTTTATGCTATAAAAAGGGGGGCTCAATAGAACTAATTCACACAGAGGATCAAGGGGATTCCTCTTCCAAGAGATACTTATATTTTCAAGAAGGTGATAGGAGTAGCTCAGCATGTTGAGATTTGGGGCATTAATCAAACAGAAATCCTCCATTCCTTCATAGTAAATCTCAGAGAAGTTTCCTGACACTACGTATCCATGATGTATCATGGTTCTCCCTAGAAATTCGATTGTCAATGGCCAAGTTTCTTTTCTTTTTGTTAAAAATCCTTATCTTCATTGGGGCATTAATCAAACAGAAATCCCCCATTCCTTCATAGTAAATCTCTGAGAAGTTTTCTGACACTACATATCCTTGTTGTATGATGGTTCTGCCTAGAAATTCGATTGTCAATGGCCAACCAAATTTCTTTTCTTTTTGTTAAAAGTCTCCATATTAGAAACAATACTGTATATTGGTTCCACAGCAGAAGAGTGGTAAGGGCTAGGCAATGGGAGGTAAGAGACTTGCCCAGCTAGGAAGTTTCTGAGATCTGATTGGAACCCAGGACCTCCTGTCTCCAGGCCTGGCTCTCAATTCAGTGAGCCATCTTGGTACCCCACCCCCCTCAGATTCCTTTTCATTTATTTCTTCTTCCCGTTGTCCTACCTCCTGCCTTGGATTCTGTTCTTTCTCCTATATACCCACTTACTGCTGGTGGTTTTCCCCTCTGAGGTGCTCCATGGGCTTCCCAACATATTCAGATCTGCATCTATCATCCCTGCCTCAGCCAGGGGCAAAAACTATAACCACCCTGGGGCATTGCTCCACTAGGAGGGTACTCCAATCCCAATTAGAAGTTCCCTCTCTCCGCCCTGGTTGGTTACATTTCTGGGGCCCCATTGGTACTCCAAGGAAGCATGGTGTTTTGGCTGGTTCACTAGATTTGGAATCAGGAAAACCTGGATTCAGACTCCATCTTAGTCACTAGATGTATGACCCTGAACATAAAGGGATCACCTTTCTGGTCCTTCATCTGTACAATGAAGGGTTTAGATTCAATGACTTGTAAGGTTTCTTCCAGCTTCAAATGTATAATCCTGAGATTCTTGTATAGACTACAGTTCTGGCCACGTCACCACTTAGAGACATGGTAGAAAATTTCAGAAAGGGCCATTCCTTAGCTTTTGCTGATGGAAAAATAAAAAAAGAAAGATAGAGGGAGGTAGAGGGGATAATCCTGCTGTGCTCTGCCTTCATCAGTGTTGGGAGAACTGTGTCCCATTTGGGTATCCTGTCTTAAGGAAGGGCTTTGACGAGTAAGAACATGCTCAGAAGAGGACACCTTGGATAGTAACATATCTATATGTTATCTATATACTATGGCCTTGGATAGGCCATAGTAACAGAGGATCTGGAGCTGAAAGGAGCCTTGGGGGATAAACACAACCCCCTCATTTTATAGGTGAGAAAACTGGAGCTCAGTGAGTATGGAAGGGCAGGATTTAAACTTGAGTCTGCTAAATACCAAGCCCAGTGCTCTATCCATTATGCCTTATTGCTTCTCAAAGGCTTAAAAACCAAGGCATGAAAAAACCCACTGAAGCAATGACGGATGTTCAGCCTGAATAAGAGATGTGTTAGGGGGTGAAGGATAGCTGCCTGTTAGTCTCTGAAGAGCTCTCATGCAAAAGAGGGATTAGCCTTGTTCTGCTTGACCCCACGATCAAAACTTAGAACAGTGGGTGGAAGTTTCAAGGAAGCAAATTCAGACTTGGCTGCAAGTCCCTGAAGGCAGATCCTGAGATGAATTTCATAGATTCTCTTCTCCACTGTCAAGCAAAGGTCCATGGTAGGTGCTCAATAACCTAAAGTAGTCATCATGGAAGTAGTAGTGGTTTTAGTAGTTGTGGAGGTAGTAGTGGTAATGGTGATGGTGGTGGTGGTGGTGGTGGTGGTGGTGGTGGNGTGGTGGTGGTGGTGGTGGTGGCGGCGGTGGTGGTGGCGGTGGTGGCGGCGGTGGTGGCGGTGGTGGTGGTGGTGGCGGTGGTGGTAATAGTGATGATGGTGGTAGTATTGGTTGTAGGAGTGGTCGTGGTAGTGATGATGATGTAGTAGTAATGATGATGGTGGTGGTTGTGAAGATGGTGGTGGTAGTAGTAGTAGTAGTAATAGAAAGGAGCCCCTTTTAAGTCTTTTCCTATAGAGGCTACAACAAATAAGAAATGTTTAGGAATTTGTTCTAGAACGTAGGATCCTATGATTTAGAGCAGTGATTCCCAAAGTGGGTGCCACTGCCCCCTGGTGGGTGCTGCAGCGATCCAGGGAGTGGTGATGGCCACAAGTGCATTTGGGGGCAGTGAATAACTGTAAGGGGATGGTGATAGTATGTGACGGGGGCGCTAAGTAATATTTTTTCTGGAAAGGAGGTGGTAGGCCAAAAAAGTTTGGGAACCACTGATTTAGAGGCAGCTGATGGTGCCATAAATAGAAGTGCTGGACCTAGAATCAGAAAGACCTGAGTTCCAATCTAGTCTCAGATTTCCTCTAACTTTGTGACCCTGGACATATCAGTTCACCTCTATTTGTCTCAGTTTCTCCAATTGTAGAATGGGCATAATAATGGCACCTTCCTTAAGGAGTTGTGAGGATAAATGAGATAATATTTGTAAAGATGAATGCAAAGCACTCTCTATGCTAGCTACCATTATCTTAAATATCATCTAGACAGCTATTGTCCAGGTCTGGGCTCTTGGCTGTATAGGGCTGCTCTATACTCCCGAGTGTTGCCTGAACTAGATTAAAATTGAGAAATGGCTAACAAAATGAATCAAAACACAATACGAAGGCCTAGAGACAGGAGGTCCTAGGTTCAAACCCGGCCTCAGCCACTTCCCAGCTGTGTGACCCTGGGCAAGTCACTTGACCCCCATTGCCCACCCTTACCACTCTTCCACCTATGAGACAATACACCAAAAGTACAAGGGTTAAAAAAAAAATTAAAAAAAAAAACACAATACGACATAGACAATGTTAACTTGTAATTTTCTAAGCCAATGTGTGGCCTTCAGGGCTCCATTCCTAAAAGATTTTGATGTCATCAGATCTAGTTCAACACTTTCCTCATTTTCCAAACTAGAGTCCACAGAGGTCAAGTGATTGCCCAAAGTCATGTAAGTGATAAGTAGCAAAGGCAGGATTTGAAACCATTTCTTCTGACCCCTCTGTGAACATTTTCCTTGCCCTCTCCCTTCTGTTTCTGATGCTCCCTGTTATTTTCTGTTGGTGTTGAGTCTATTACATATTGAGAATAGTAATAACAATAAATAGCTTTAAAGTTTGCAAAGCACTTTCCATTTGATCCTCACAACATCCCTGGGAGTCAGATGCTATTATGATCCCCTTTTATAGAGGAGGAAACTGAGTCACAGAAATAAATGACTTGTATGGTCACTGAACTGGCATCTGAGTGCCATGAAATTAGGCTGGCACCAGATTGCACAGGATGGCACTCCCTGTGGAGTGGACTTGCCTACTTTGCTATCAGTTCATCTGTTAAATAAGGAGGGTAGACTTGATGGCCTTGGTTCTAGTCCTAAAACAATGTTCCTATGGACTTGTGTTGGTCTTTCCCATGAAGGAAGAAGGCATAATGCCATGGGGAATCAGAAGATTTGGGATTACATCTAACTCTTTTTCTGTAATTAACTGCAGATTTGGGCAAACCATGGCTTCCCTGGACCTGGGTTTGCTCCTCTGTCAGTGGGTGGCAGGCAGGGAATTGGCCAGTGAATGCTCTCTCGGGGCCTCCTAGAACTACCACTCCATGCCCTTCTCTCAATGTCTCCTGGCCCCTCCCTAGCATGAGAGAGACCACATGAGGAGTTTTTTAACCCTCTAAGATTCTAACTCAATTCAGCTGGGGTCCCTTTCCCAGCCCCTGCCCCCATTGCTCCGTAGGCTTATCAACCCAACAGGCATCCATACAGCCGCTTGGTCTCTGAAATGGAGACGAGAGGAGTAAACTTATGGGCAGCTTGAAGGCCGGCCGACTTTTCTCCAGGGACCTTTGCCTGCCCAGAATTATGGTTTGGCTCCAGGAACCATCCAGGTCGGATTATGTGCTTTCTGGGGTCTTTGTTTCTTAGGCTGTTCTCAGAGGTACCTTGGAGGACACCTAAGTGCCAGCTTGGGCCTCTGCTGCCCCAGTTCCTCACCAGCCCTCCTGGAAAGGCTGGAATTTTCTCCCCTCACCTCACGACACTCATGTTTATTTGGGCCACTTCCATGTGGGGCGGGAGGGCCAGTGTTATTCAGGGTTTTGTTTTTGGAAGGCTGGAGGCCAGGTCCTGGATTGGGCAAGCCAATGGTGGCCTCTGTTGTAATGGCAACCGCACATACCTGCCAGGAACAATAAACAAATGGACCGTTTAAATTGTATTTTCCTTTCTCTCCTGCCTCCTGAGTTCACGGCAGGAAGCAAGCGGAGCCTCAATCTGCTCTTTCCCAACCCAGCTCCCTGCCCACACACATTCCCTGTTCTCTTAAAAGGCAGAGAGGAAAGGTAAAAAATTTGCAGTCATTAGTGCTTTGGGTCAGGAAATCCCAGCTCCTGGAGCCAATGGGTTAAAATGTTATCCGTTATAAGTTCCAGCTGCTCCAGGGTACATGGCGTGAGACACTGCACACACCCCAGCTGTGGCCCATGTAGCCAGCCCTGGCCTAGGTAAAGAGGAGACTCTCCCAGGCTCTTTGATCTTTCCTCCGTCTCCCGAGGGGCCTGTCCTAACACTTGGGCTCCGTCACCAGGCTTGGACGGGCTGGTATACAATTACTTTCCAAAGAAACCCCGAGAGCGTTTCATGTGCGTGAAGGTGTGGGGCTGACGGACGCGGCCTGCAGCTGACATCACAGCGGCTTCCATCCAGGGCTCTGCCAGCACGGCTCGCTACTCCCATGTGGGGGTGCCAGCCTCCTCAAGATCTGGAGAAAGCCCCAGTGTGGGCCAGGACGACTCCGTCCTTTCTTTTTTCTTTTTCTAATACCCTGACCTTCCATCTTAAAATCAACTCTGTGTATCGGCTCCAAGGCAGAAGAGCAGTAAGGGCTAGACAATGGGGGTTCAGTGACTTGTCCAGGGTCATAGCTAGGAAGTATCTGAAGCCAGATTTGAACCAGAGACCTCCCCTCTCTAGGCCTGGCTCTCAGCTCTGTGAGCCCCCAATTCATTTCTTCCTTAGGAGACTCTAGGACTCAACCGAATGGAGCAACCGGCATTTATTAAGCCTCTGCTGTGCTCTGGCTTTGGGAATATATAAATACATAGCTTTGTAAATACAGACAAAAATGAACCAATCCCTGCTCTCAAGGACATCAATAACTGGTGCAGGAAAATGGAAGAGGGAGAGAGCGCCACAATTTGGGGATTGGGGAAGGCAGAATCGAGGAAGACTTCTCTGAGCATATTTTGCCTTGCAGGGCATTCCAAGTGGTAAGGACAATTCTGAATGAACCCATAGAGACTTTCTGCAAGGAGCCTTTCCTCGTTCTCGTTAACATTAGTGCCTTACATCTGAGGTGACCCCCAACTTCTCTGTACTTTGTGTGGGCAGTTATGTTTACAGTCATCCCCCACTCTTAGACAACAGGCTCCCGGAGGGCAGGAGTTGCCTTTTGCCTTTCTTTGTATCCTTAGCCCTTGGCACAGTGCCTGACACACAGTAGGTGCTTCACACATGCTTTTTGACTACAAAGGTGGGTAGGATTGTTCTGTAAGTTATGGTGGAGAGCCTGAAATTCCAGGCTCAGGAGAATGTATTTTTGTCCTCTAGGCAATGGGGAGCTCCTGAAAGTTTTTAAATAGAGGAGTGATGGCGGGCAGATTAAGAAGATAATTTTGGCAGCCATGTGGAGAATGGATTGGATAGGGGAGAGTCTACAAGCAGGAAGACCAATTGGGAGGCGACTGGATGATCCTGGCAACAGGTGCTGAAAGCCACAAGTTGGAGTGGGGAGAAAGGAGGGACGTGAGAAATGTGGGGGCAGATGACAACTGTGGGCACTGAGGAGGAGTCCAGGATGCCTCTCGGGCTGTCAGTCTGGGTGACAGAAACAGAAAGGTCTGGCACCGTTAGAGGGGAGCCTTTTTGTTGTTGTCTCTGGGATGCACTTGATTTCCTAGGAACAGGGAACTCTCAGTGAGGAAATTCCCTCCACCAATACAGATGAGTAACAGTTACACAACTTTTAGTCTTTGCTTCTTGGGATCCTGGGAGGTCACCCAGGGAAAGTCAGATCTCTATGAGATTGCTTACCCTCTCAGGAGCAGAGGAGAAGCGGGGAAGGAGGGAGAGACTTTGGAACTCAAAATTTGTTTTGAATGAATGTTAAAAAATTGCTTTTACATGTAACTGAGAGAAATGAAATATTATTTTTTTAAAAATTTAAAAAAAAACACAGAATCAGAATGTGTCATTGGTGGGACATGAACCCAGAGAGCATTTTATCCATTCCAGCTTGCTGCTGGGTCCATCAGCAAGCATTAATTAATTATGTTAATCATTAATATATAAAAGTGTTAATACTTAAAATAATGATGATAAATACTTTATTAATGAATTCCAGGGACTGTGCTCAGAGCAGAGGTTACCTGGGAAAAGGAAAGAAAGATTTCCATTTCAGAGATGTTAATCCTGGCTATAGGACCCTGGACATTTATCATTTAACCTTTGAGAGTTATGAGGCAACTTTCTAGGCTTATAAATCCTAGAGAAGGAGCCCATCTACACTGGTAGAGAAATGTATTCACCTGGAGCTCACAGGTCCCATTTAAACAAAAATGGTTTGATAGTGGAGCTAACCTATAAGGAGACCAAGTTCGGAGGAAATCGGATGAGAACGTGGAGGGGGTTTGAAGGTGGCATAAGGAACTCACAAACGATGGCCAGGGAGTTCATAGGAAGCATTTTAGGAATTAGGCAAGCGAGAGGGGAGGTATGTAGAAACCTGTTCCATTAACATATAGGCTCCTTCTATGAAAAACTTCAGCCTTGAAGAGTTAGTCAAAACTATAGGAAGCATCAGCACACTATCTGGTCTTTTAAAAAGTGATTTCTTCTTTTCCTGTTGACAAGCATTTAATTTTTTCTTTCCCTAACTTCTCCTCCTTACTGGAAAAAAACCGAAATCCTCAAAAGAAATATGCAGAGCAGAGCAAAAAGCAAACAAATCCCCAAACTCACAAACACATTAGCCATGTCCAAAAGCGTATGTCTCGTTCTGCATCTTGGGGTCACTGCCTCTGTTTTTTGGAGGTAGATAAAATTATCCATCATTGCACCTCTGGCATCATGGCTGGTGGTTGTATTGATCATAGTTCTTAAATCTTTCAAAGTTATTAATTTTTTTTAGTCTTCTTGTTTTTGCAAATTATACTCCTGGTTCAGCTCACCTCGCTTTGCATCAGCTGACAACAAATCTTTCCATTTTTCTTTGGAATCATCTGTTAAAGGAAGCTAGTAGTAAAGTGGATAAAGCACTGGACCTGGAAGTAGGTTGAAATCCAGTTTAAATGCAGCCTCAGACCCTTAGCAGCTGTGTGACTGAGCAAGTCACTTCACCTCTGGTTGCCTCAGATTCCTCGACTATAAAATAGAGATAATGTTGTTGTGAGGATCAAATGAGGTAATATATATACTTCTTAGCACAGTTCCTGGCACACAGTAGGAACATATAAATGCTTAATTCCCTCTTTCTCCATTTATTATGGCACAGTAATATTCCATATGTCATAATTTGTTCGGTCAGGCCCCATTTAAATGACAGCTCGCAGGTTTTGAGTTTTTTGTTTGTTTTTAAACCCTTAACTTCTCTGTATTGGCTCCTAGGTAGAAGAGTGATAAGGGTGGGCAATGGGGGTCAAGTGACTTGCCCAGGGTCACACAGCTATCCAGATTTGAACCTAGGACCTCCTGACTCTAGGTCTGGCTCTCCATCCACCGAGCCATCCAGCTGCCCTGGTTTTGAGTTTTAAAGAGTTTTAAAGCTATTGGTAATGACCTGTGAAGCTTCCTGTGGAGCTGAGGCTGCAGATTGGCTCCAGAAGGGGAGCTCTCCTCCATTGCCGATCCTTTTCACTTTGTCTACCTCCGTGTATCTATAAAATAGAAATTTAGTCTATAGATTATCCAAGGTTCCTTCTAGCTCTAACATCTCCCATTTCTGTGATTCTCAAAGGCAATCAGCAGAAAAAACGATGAACGCATGGGTTTCTTGGGTAGCAGTCAAGCTTTGAGAACTGAGATGCCTTTGAAGGCCAGGTGGGATGCTTTGATGCCGAACACAGGGTCTCATTTATTTTGCTTAGCTCAATGATGGTTTTTAATTATCTTAAGTGAGAAGGGAAGAAAGAGCTCAAGGCAGAGAATCAAGAAAGCTGATTTCTAGGCCTGTCTCTACTACTCACCAGATGTGTGACCTTGAGCAACTCTCTTAGTCCCTAGGAGCCTGTTTCCTTGACTGAATTAAAGATATTGGATTAGATGATCTCCAAGGAATCTTCCAGCTTTAAAAATATTGTCTCTGAACGGAAATAGGATCCTTCCCCTCAGTGAGTCCCTGACTCCCCAGGAGCAATAACATAGATTCTTTTATCACAATAATTTTTCTCGTGTTACACGAGTCAGTGTGGCACAAACTAGAGAGATGGCTGATCTGGAAGTCAAGAAAACCTGAGTTCAAGAACTGCTTCTGACATATTCTAACTCTGTGATCTGGGAAAAGTCACTTATCTCCTCAGTGAGGCAGGTTATTCTCTATGAGTATTATTATTATTATTTTGTAAACCTTTATCATCTATCTTGGGATCAATTCAATAATAATTCTTTATGATAAGCTGGAGAAGGAAAGAGCAAAAACCACGTAGAAAAAAAAAATGGGATCACAGAAAGTTAGAAACAAAAAAATAACCAAACAACAAAGAAGTGAGTCCTGGACACAGCACGAAGGAGTTTGGCAGAATACGTGTGCCTTTAAGAGAGCTCCCAGAGGACCATTCCTATGTTTCTGATCACTTAATCACACTTCTGTGTTTTTACGGCTGATCACGGCTCGTGCGTGGAAGCTGTCGTAGCCCAAAGGTTTACCTACAGCTCACTCTGTCACCCAAAGATACTGGCATCGACATCCCATTAAGAAATAGAAACATCCTAAAGGCTGAGGGGCCAAAGCACCTGCCCTTGGTCAGGAGAACTGAAAAATGGCACAGAATTAGTGATGACTAAGAGTCGCCCCGAGGGGTGCGAGTGCAGAGCTATAACTAGCAATTCTGGCGCCTGAGGCAGGAAGCGCTCTGCGCTAGGATCACCATCTAAAAAGGAACTGAAGCAGCCGCAGCTCTGGGGGTCCTGGCACACGAGGCGGAGCACGCCTTGGATGCCGCCTCTGACGTGGTCCTTGGGAGGGGGAAGCCTCATCACCCAGTCCTGGGTCGGAGAGGAGAGGCAGGAACTGCATTTCTTAAGAGAAAGACGCTTGGCTGAGCCAGTACAAACTCATCTGTTGTAATTCATTACTTTTGTTAACCCTCTAAGCTGTGTTCTGTTTACACTGTGATAGAAGTACAGTTCTGCCGGGATGTGTGTTAACAGATTCGTCTTTTTTCTTGGACAACTTTTAAGATGACTTTTAACTTGCGGTCCAGCCTCTGCCGTAGTTTGGGTCCCCGGGAGGAGGTCCTCGAGCCTGCCTGGTGCCGGAGTTGAGGGTCTTCCCTGGTGCTCCACAGTGTGCCTCAGACCGGACACCAAAGAAGAGGGAGACGCGGCATTTATGATCTGGTTTTCTCACGCTTATAATGAAGATTCGTAAGACTTACAATCGCTTCCTCCCAGGGCTGGTGGGAGGACAGTTCTTTGTCGGCCTTAAAGCTCCGCACAAATGTGACTGATCCCTGCCACTTGGGGAGAAAAGGCGCCCGTATCAATAAGCGATACAACAACGCCAGGCAGCTTGCGATCTGTCGCGGAACTCTTTGGAACAGAGGCTTGAGATGCCCCGTGGTTTTCCCCGTTCTGACCCAAAGAGATGTGAGATCAACCAATCAGAAAGTGAAAAGACAGGCGATGGGGCATCTAGAGAGCCAGGTCTGGAGTCAGGAGGGCCTGGGTTCCACTGTGGCCTTAGACACTTCTTAAGCTGTATGGCCCTGGGCAAGTCTCTTAACTCTGATTGGCCAGCCCTTACCTCTCTTCTGTCTTAGAATGACACTAAGAAAGAAGGGACGGGCTTAAAAAAAAAAAGGATAGGTTATACCCAGCCTTCACTGTGCTGGCCAGTAGAGAGGCTTGTTTCCAACACAACCACGTCTAAGTTTCCCCTCCTCTGGACCTTCCCCCATTCTGCATTCGGTGTCAGCCCCTCACGATGAGGTGCCCCTGGAAGAATCCTACCACCGTCCCCTCGATCTCCCCCAAGTGGGTCAGGCCCCCTCTGGGAGCACATTCTGCCCTTGTTGGCAGTGATCAGCCTGTTAGACCACCCCCCACATCCACCATTTTCTTTATAGACAATACAGAATGAGTCCCACAGGAGGAGCTGCCACAGTTGTTGGGACTATAGCAATCATTATATTATCCTTTTTTCTTATTCAGTCGGGTCTGACTCTTCACGATTCTATTTGAGGTTTTCTTGGCAAAGATCCCAGAGCGGTTGGCCATTTCCTTCTCCAGCTCATTTTACAGATGAGGAAACTGAGGGAAATAAGGTGAAGTGACTTGCCCAGGGTCACCTAGTTAGGAAGGGTCTGAGGCCAGATTGATCCTAGGATCTCCTGTCTCTTGGTCTAGCTCTCAAACCAAGGAGCTACCCAGCTGCCTGCTATTATCCCCATTTTAAAGAAAAGGAAATGGGCTCAATGCACTTGTGACTTGCTCTAGACATTAAAAAGCTGTGTAAAAAGCCTATATATATATATATATATAGGCTTTTGATCCTTATAATAACTTTGTGAAGTAAGCCGTCCTCTATAGTATTAGCCCCATTGAAGATGAAGAAACGGAGGCAGATTTAACCTTTAAAGAAGAAATGCTCCTAGTAGTGGCAAAAGGAAAGTACCCAAAGAATGAGAAGGAAACCTTTCAGGGAGTTATCACGAAGGGGGGCCCATTGGTTTCATCCACATTCTAAACACCACCATTTCTAACTAGGTCAGAGATCCTAGAGATTTGCCCCATGACACAGATGTTCAAGGGATGCACCTTCTCCCTGGGAGAGAGGCATGAGCACATTTCCTTCCAGGCAGCCCCTATTTCCTGAGGATTCCAGAGTTAACGGCACAGCCCCAGGCACTGCCCCCAACCTGCCAAGCTCCCATTTCTATGGCAGCCCTGGTCCATTGATGGTCTGAACTGCAGGTTGACTTCTAATAAAATGCAGGCTGCCTGAAGGCAAGGAATGTCTCCTTCTGGTATTTGTGTCTGAAGAGCAGTAAGGGCTAAGCAACTGGAGGTAAAGGACTTTCCCAGAGTCACACAGCTAAGAAGTACATGAGGTCACATTTGAACCCAGGACGTCCAGTCTCCAAGCCTCACTTTCTATGCACTGAGTCACCTAGCTGCCCTCATGGGTTATCTTTAATAAGTGTTTATTGATTGAATCTCACCTCAAGATGAACCATGGGGAAGAATCTTTTGGAAATACTAGTCCTACAACATGACCATGAAACCCTGATTTGAGAATCTGATGAGTTAAGATATTTATTTCCAAAAACATTTCAGTAGTTCTGCTAGGGCATAATAACATTTATTTTTGTCTTTTTTTATTTTAAATTTTATTTTTCCCCCAATTACATATTAAAAGTTTCCAACATTTTTCAAAGAATATTGAATCTCAAATTCTCTACCTCGCCTCTTTACCCCCTATGTCCAGCCTCCTTGAGAATGGTGATTCTGGAAGGAAACTTAAGTAGAAAAAAATAGGTTAAAAAAATTGCTTTGGTTTGGATTCACACTCTGAAATCTTTTTCTCTAGAAGCAGATGGCATTTTTTATCATGAATCCTTTGGGCTACTTTTGGATCACTGTATTGCTGAGAATGACTGTCATTCACAGTTGTTCATTGTAAAGTATTCCTGATATTATGCCCAGTGTTCTCCTGGTTCTGCTTATTTTTCTCTGCTTCAGTTCATGTAAGTCTTTCAGGTTTTTCTGAGCTCCTCCTGCTTGTCAGTTCTAATAGCACAATAGTATTCCATTGCAAACATATACTAGAACTTAATCACCCATTTCCCAATTGATGGGTATTCCCTCATTTTCCAAATCTTTGCTCCTTCTAAAGAGAGCTGCTTATAGGTACTGTCCCTTCTTGTTTTTTTTCTCTTTGGGACATATTAATTTCTTCAGTATTTTTTTGTGCCTCCTTTACCAAGCTATTGACTCTCTTTTCATGGTTTTCCTTTATCATTCTAATATCTTTTCCCAATTTTTCTTCTACTTCTCTATTTGATTTTTAAAATCCTTTCTGAACTCCTCCATTAAAACTTTTTGGGTTTGAGAGCAATTTATATTTTTCTTGGAGGCTTTAGATACAGTAGTATTAACTTTATGGTCTAATTCTGAGTTTGAGTCTACTCTGTCACCAAAATAACTTTGTGTTGAATTTCTTTTGTTGTTGTTGATTGCTTGTTTTCCTGCCTTCTTCTTTTCTTTTAGTTTATTTTTTAAATTTAATTTTATTGATTAAGAAAATGTTTCCATGGTTACATGATTCATGTTCTTTCCCTCCCCTCCTCCTACCCCCACCCCCCACATAGCCAACATGCAATTCCACTGGGTTTTACATGTGTCATTGATCAAGACCTATTTCCATATTATTGATATTTGCACTAGGGTGATTGTTTAGAATCTATGTCCCCAGTCATATTCCCACTGACCCATGTGATCAAGTAGTTTTTCTCCTGTGTTTCTCCTCCCACGGTTCTTTCTCTGGTTGTGAATAGTGTTCTTTCTCATAAGTCTTTTCTTTTAGTTTAAAAAACTGTTCACATTGGGCTCTTTAATGTGGTGAAGAGATCACAAGTCCAGGCTTCAGGTTCTTTGTACATATGCCTTCAGAGCTGGCACTGGGGATCTGTCTGCTTTCAGTTCTTCCTAGGTGGTGTGAAGTAAGGAGAGGTGAGTTTAATACTCTCTAGATCAGTGATGGGCAAACTTTTTAAAGAGGGGGCCAAAGGAAAGGAAATGCTCATCTGTCAGTCTGTTTCTAAGGCAACTCTTTTGAAGTTTCATTGTATTGTATCCTGCTTATTGTATTCGTCAGATTAGGAATAATGTCACTAGGTGGATAGAACATTTCAGGGGGCTGCATCTGGCCCGGCAGGCTGAGGTTTGCCCATCACTGCTCTAGACTACCAGTGATCCCCTAAGCCTAGTTGATGCAGTTCCCTATACCTGCCCATGTTCCTTCCTATGTTCCACATCTCCTTCTCCTGAATACCTGCTGGCATCCTGCCCATCTCTCAAGGCCACCTTCCATCTTAGCATCAATACTAAGTATTGGTTCCAAAGCAGAGGAATGATAAGGGCTAGGCAATGGGACTTAAGTGACTTGCTCAGGGTCATACAACTAGGAAGAGTCTGAGACCAGATTTAAACCTAAGACATGAGGTTTTTCTTGATCCCTTCTCTTCTCTCTTGGACGGGCTTGATCTTTTGTGTCTATGAGTCTAGCCCCATCATACATATATTTGTATATACCTTGTTTCTCCCAATAGACTGTAAGCTCCTTAAGGACTAGGTCCATATCTAACTTAAATCTTTGTATTAACTCTGTTCTTAGTACAATGCCTCACACAGAATATGCACTTAATAAGTATTTGTTGATTGAATGAATGAGTGGATGAAATTAGATGTCAAAGAATGCCTTCTCCAAAGGGAGTTTTGAACTGCCTTCTAAGAAGGAATTTTATGATCTCCCTAGAAGCTCAATTTGGTATTTAAACTAGAAGAACTAGGCAAAATGCATCGATGGATACAAGAACTTAAAAGAATTTTTCAAATTTACTGTAATTCCTCCTATCTGTGCAAATATAGTTTAAATGCAAATCATTACAGTATATATAATTTTGACATAATTGTTTTCATCCAGCTCTCCTAGTACATACAAATACTTTGCAGGCATTAATGCAGGTTAGTCCTTCAAAGTATTGGTAAATTCCAGTCCCTCTAATGATCTAAAATACTTTAACAACCAGGGGTCTTACTACTCTGGGTATTCCTTCCAGTGGTGCACACTGCATCTCATCCACTTTTGTCCATTCTGGGAAACCTCTGTCCTCGTCTTCCAGGAAGGAGCATCTGTCTACCCGGTATTCTAGGGACCTTTTTCTCTTTTTTTCTCAACATGATGTGGATACCATGGGAACACAGACAATGCATTGCTTATCCCTTACTCTTGCAAAAGCCCATCTTCTTGTTTCTAATCATAAATGTCTCTGATAGCATCTTTCTACATTTTTCCTATATGTTTTCTGCCTTGCAATGAATGTCTTGTGGCTGCTCACACCCATCATGCACCTCTCTGTTCATGTTTGAGTTAACCTCAGTATCAATTCTCCAGAGACTGTAGTATTCCATGACTCCATTTTCCTGAAGTTATCCTGCTCGCTCTCCTCCACTTGTTCAATTATGGGCCTGGTTCATTGTCCATTTGCAGGATCTAATTTTAGATAGACCTACATATACATTCATACATACATACATACACACACAAGGGCAGCTAGGTGTCACAGAGGATAGAGGGAGTCAGGGAGACTCTTCTTCCTGAGTTTAAATCTGGCTTCAAACACTTCTTGTATGACTCTAGGTAAGTCACTTACCCCCATTTGCCTCAGTTTCCTCATCTGTAAAATGAGCTAGAGAAGGAAATGGCAAAGTATTCCAGCATCTTTGCAAAGAAAACCCCAAAGACAAATTAGATACAACTGAAAAACAATATACATAGGTACTGATGAGCAAACTCGGCACACTGTCCATCTAATTCAAGAGTCCCTAACCTTTTATTGTGTCATGAACGCTTTCTCAGGACAATATTTTTAAATAATTGAGGGAAATGGTAGGTTTCAGTTAGAGATTAGTGAATTTTAAGATATATTTTTTCATCTCCAAGTTAATCAACTCTGCTAATGTCTAGCCATAGTTCTCTTAGGGATCTGTGGACTGTAGGTTAGGTCTACAATAATGATTCTTCTTTTTAACTCTTATTTTCTTTCTTGGAATCCATGCTGAGTATTTGTTCGAAGCAGAAGAATGGTAAGGGCTGGTCAGCTTGGGTTAGAAGTCTTGCCCAGGGGTCACCTCGCTAGGGAGTGTCCGAGATCGGATTTAAACCCAAGACCAACTGGCTCCAGGCTTGGTTTTCTATCTCCTGAGCTACCTAAGCTACCCCAACGATAGTCCTTCTTCATCCATTTGTCTTTTCCTCTGTAGACAGGCTGCACTCTTGAGTGATTGCGATCCTTATCTAGGAGGTTCTGCATCACTTGAAATGGACACGATGTCCTGGGCAAAGAGCAGTGTCTGAAAGAACCTAATTGTCTTCAGAGAATCCTTCAGCTCAGACTCCGAGACAAGCATCCGCCATGACAGTGCCAACACCCAGCGCACGCATGCGTCTCTAACGTCTCACGTGATATGAATAATCAGCGGGGCACCAAATGAAGTTATCTCTGTCGTTGGTTCTTTGGAGTCATTTTATATGAATTTAATACATGCAGGGGAGTCACCTCTTCTATTTTTATCTGAAATCCCTCACGCTGCCTCTCAAGCCCATTACGGCTTCTTTGGCCCTTGGTGGAAATGGAGAACAGCTGGTCACTCTCCTCCGCATACGCGTCCCTCATAAATCTAAATACAGTCATTAAGTCGCCAGCTATCTTTCCCCCGGCCAAACCCTCCACCCACTCAGAAATGTCGGGAGCCATTTTGAGCAGGGCAGCCTCCATCCTGGGCAAAACCCAAAGAAGTCCGTTAAGTATCGGGGCATCCACAAAACGGGTGCAAAGTACCGTCCTCAGGATAACCCTTTTCTAACTATAAAAGACCGCTAGAATTCCTGTCTGAAGACCCTCGGGGTATGGATCTGACGTAAGAACAACAGGGAAACAGCTGTTTTTTGGAATAATTAGATGGTCCCGGAATGCGAAAGGTAGAGACCCCCACGCAGATCTCTGCCATCTGTCTACTCTGGAGGTCGCTCGAGGCCGGGCTTACTATTGGAAACCGCCTTCCCCGTGGCTTGCAAAGGTCAAGAAAGTGGCTTTTGGTCGGGTTGTAACCTTTAGAGTTCCGATCCTCGGAACATTGTTTTAAGGGAATTACTCTGCTTTGTAATTAGACGCGGGGATGAACATTCTGCTCACATCCCGCCCCAGCCAGCCTTTCATGCCCTCTCGGAGGTTTTCTTGTTCTCCTTGCCAACGCAAACACAATCTGGTTTGGTTTATTTTTACCCCAACTACCCAGGGCTCGCCTGCTTCCTCACAGCCCTAGCTGGGAGCTCATCCCTCCTGGGGACACACCCCGAAGAACGAATAATTGTTTGGGGAGCGGAGGATGGAGGGGAAGGATTCCTTGCTCAGCCTTCAAAGGTTTTCATCTTCTACAGCCTCGAGCCCCAGGACACTCCCAGAATTTCTAAAATGCTCGCAAGAAGTTTTTAATAATTATGGAGGGAAATCAAAATAAATCAACCTGAGTGAAAGCAGAAGCAAGCATCCCCTCCTCCCCCTCCATCGCCTATTCCGGACGCCCCGACCAAGCAGTAAAGCTGTCACACGCTTTCTTCTGGACCCAACACACAGAGCCCCAGAACCACGCCGAGGGTTTTGTATCCAAAGTTGGTTTGGTTGGCAAAGGGGACGAGTTTCCGTAGCTCCGTGGAATCCAGTGTCTCCCATGCCTGTTCCTTATTAAACAAACTTTTCCTGTATTAAGATCTTGACATTAAAATATATGACCCCCAAAGGACAATTTTCAAATTACCTCGCCAGAGTTCTCCACGACTACTGGTTCTCAATGAGCCAACCTGATCCCACTTAGAGCCTCTCCCATATTATTAATATTGCCCAGGCCTGGGAATGATGGGTCACAACCCTGAACTCTTGGCTAGAAGCTCAATCCCCCAGATTGGTTTTTAATGATCATTGCCTGTATTCCAGGGAAATGATGGAAAGTAGACAAATTATGTAGCCTCTAAAACAGGGATTTTTAGCTTTTTTATAGTCACGAATCCCTTTGGAAACAGTCTGGTGAAGCCCCTTTCTCAGAATAGAGTTTTTAAATCTTAAAAATAAAATCTGGCATATAGAAGTTCAAAAGAAATCAATTATCTTGAAATAGTTATCATAATTTTTTTT
>NC_058134.1:48290466-48306775 GCF_016433145.1 Gracilinanus agilis
CCCCCCCCCCCAGATAATCTTTAGCCCTCTGTTAGACCAAACCCCTACAGATTTTTTTTGGAACTGTTACCATCCAGTGTAATCACAGGCTATTAGAGGAAAATGACTTTAAGAAATCCTAGTATATCTGGAACTATTCTGTGATTATGATCACAGTGAATATTTATTTGCTGATAAGATCTTGGCTATATTTTCTCTTTACTAAGTCATATTAAGTGGAAAATGTCCTGGAGCCTGTTAGCTGTCCTTGAGGGAAAATGACCATTTCTTTGTATCCCTAGGATCTAGCTCGATGCCTTGCACATACAAGGTATTTAATAATGATAGGAGTGTTGAATTAAGTATAAGAAATATGGCTTAATCATGTGTTTTTCCTAAGCATCAAGTAGACCTGGTTCCAAATCCTTTTTTTTGAAATTTACTAGCTTGAGACACAGCCTGTCTGAACCTCAACTTTCCCATCTCTAGAATATGAAGAATAAGTGAAATTTTAGAGAGGCTTTTGTTGTCATTTTTGCAAACCTTAAAGCTTTATATAAATGTCAGCTGTGATTTTTATAATCATTTTCACCATTATCATAAACTTGCACAGCTAAATTAATTTCTGCTTCGTGTCATTGACATGTCAAAACTCGATGAATATTCACTACTTCCATCGTTATTAGAATCATAAGGTGTCAGAACAGAACCGTCCTTAAGGATCATCTAGTCCCATCCTCTTCATGCAATCTAATAAGAGAAAGTCTGGAGCCTGGACTTGAATCTCAGCCTCCTGCCTCCCAATCAGCCATATATAGTCCCTTTTCCACTGTGTCCTGACTACCCAACAAATCAATGCTCTTTACAATAATCCCTGAATCTGCTTCTAAGTCCTATGACCCTCCCGTTCCATATGTATGAGGAGTTAATAATAACCATCATGGTTAAATTGAGAGAACTCCTTCCCTTAGAGGGAAATCATCATGATAATAGCAGAAATTTATATAGCACTTTTACCATTTACATACATTATCTCAGGGGTCTTGTAAGCATTAGTATTCTTGTTTTATAGGCAAAGGAACCTGATGCTCAGTCATTGTGACTTGTCCCATCTCACACTGCTGGTAGCCCAGCCTTGGTTTTCTGATGCAGTCTTCCTACTACCTAGCAGAAGCCTCCCCTGTGGTTGTATCATTCTTTTTATACCACGTCCTAAAGCACCAGGCAACATAAATATCTAATTTTGTTTTTCTCGTGGCGACAAGAAGCTATTTCATCTATTATGTCGACTTGATATTGCAAAAAAGATCAGGAAGATTTATTCTCTTTTTCTTCCTAAGATGTGCTGTTGTTACATGGCCTATTTTAGATGTTGTGAACCAAACAATAAAGGATTTAGCTGAAACCACAAAAATAAAGATGGAGGACTACAACTTCTGACAGTGTGTGTGCGTAAAAATATATATTTCTATATATACGCATGTACATAATAGTATATGTCCATTTACATATAATTCCTCTTATTTTATGGTAAAGCTGTAATTCTGGAGTATATGTTGAAAATAATGGAAGATGATTATTGATCAGTCAGACCATCTGTCAAATTTTCATTATGATTATGGTCAAGAGACCTTGTGGTTAGCAGGGGCTGAGAGCATTTGTGTTACTTTCATTATTTAATGGAGGAATGTTAGAATAGAATTCCATAATTTCATACTTGGAAGTGACTTCCAAGGTCAACCAGTCCAGCTTGTATATGAACAGAAATCTCCACAACAAAATCACTAAAAAAAAGTCACAGTTTCTATTTTAAAATTTCCTATACTGATGAATTCTTTTATTTTTTTTTAAACCCTTCCTTGCCTTCTGTCTTAGAATCAATACTGTGTATTGGTTCCAAGGCAAAAAGGATGGTAAGAGCTAGACAATTGGAGTAATAAGTGACTTACCCAGAGTCATAGCTAGGAAGTGTCTGAGGGCAGATTTGAAACTAGGATGTCCTGTCTCTAGGTCTGACTCTCAATCCACTGAGCTACCCAGCTGCCTCAAATTGAATCCACTACCTTTTGGAGTAGTTGACTGATTCCTAGATCTTGAAAGTTAACCCAGAACCAGGGTCTGAAATAAAGGGGTGACTACAAAGTAATCTGGCAGTAGACAAGTATCTTGTTTAACAAAAATTTAAACTACATTCTGTTGATCCACCTTAGGCTTTAATCACTTTCTAGTAAGCTTTAATCTACGCATATTCTAGTTAATAGCAGAAGTGCAGAAGCTACTCTAATATTTCATTTGGAATATTATACATTGGGAATATCTCAGAGTAAATTAAATGATACAGAAAGTGGTCTGTGGCTCATTGCTTATTGTGGCTCATACACAGTACTTGAAGGGCAGTCTACAGTCACTTGAACATATTTTGACCAGATCTGAGAACAGTAATTATTAGTAAAAATGTGGTCCATTCTGTTGGCTAGGACCTGCTGCCCATCCTTGATACGGTGACATGCAATTTGTTCTCTTTCCTGCATCCCTCATTCACTGCTCTTACTAGGTCTTCTCATCACCTTGTCACAGAATCAACAAAAATCTGAGAGTTGGGAATTTGGAAACGACCAAGAAGATCTTTGAAAGGCCTTTTTTCTTGAATAGTAGTCACCCAGCCTTTGCTGAAAGACCTCTAGTAAAGGGGGAAGCTTTTTTTGGATGTTTATAATCTTTTACAACCTTTCCTTTCATCAAAACTAAATTTGCCTCCTTGTAACGTCCATCCATTGGTCTTAATTTTGCCTTGAAGAACCTGACAAAATAATAATGATCCTTCTTTGAAGATCCTACTTGAAAGAAAGTATGAATATGGTAGAAGTAGCATTAGCTGGGATATCGAGTGATCTGAATTTTCGTCCTCATCTGCCTCGAATTCTTTGATTTTCAGCAAATCACTTATTCTCCCTCCCAGCTTAAATTTACTCATCTGCAAAATAAAGAGTTTGGATTAAATGATTACCAGTGGCTCTCCCAGCACTACAATTCCATGGTTTTAAAAAATCTCAAGAATGTGCCATAGCAGGGGACAGTTAGGTGGTTCAATAGATTAAGAGCCACCCCTAGAGATGGGAGGTCTTAGGTTCAAATATGGACACTTCCTTGCTGTATGAGCCTGGGCGAGTCACTTACTCCCCATTGCCTAGCCTCTTCTGCCTTGGAACCAATACATAGTATTGATTCTAAAACAGAAGGTAAGGATTTCGGGGAGGTTTTTTGTGTGTGGGGAGTGTGTGTGTGTGTTTAAAGAATTTGCAATAGCAATGAAGATAATGAATGACCTTTTAGGTTTCTGCCAGTGCTTTTAATATTATTTTCACTTTCCAGGAATTTGTCATACTTCTTTCAAATGTGGTTTGATGTTTTCCTATTTAACTTGGCAAAATGAAGAATTCTAGGTTGCCATATACATATAAATATATAAACATATATTTATATGTGTGTATATATATATATATATATATATATATATCTAATATCTCTGTGTTCTAACCATAAGAATATTCAACATTACTTGCATTTTACTGAAATGACTTCAATCAAACAGATACTTAATGCTTGATAGTGAGCAGTGCCTCTAATAGAATCTTTTGAGGGTTCTTTAAACTACTGGCATGTTAGATGAAGACGCTGCCTTCTCCAGTCTCCTGTGTTAGCAAATAGGATCTGACTGTTTCTGTTTCAAAAATCCCTGATGACATAAATGCAAACAAAGCTACAGAGGGCTTCCTTTTTCAAAAATTAGGAATTTTCTTCCTTACAGAAATCTGTTTGTGGGAGGGAAGTTAAGTTTTTAGCCTCTGTGATATTTTTTTGAAATGCTAATTAGAGAATGATCTGAAGTTTTGTTTTTTGTATACGGTAGCCCAGGGAAACCCAAACATGAATGGTTTCTCCAGAAAGATTCAGAAGGAGACACACCTTCACTTATCAACTGGCCTTCCAGGTATCTCTCAGGTTGACACTGTGTGATTAGTTGTTGCTTCTGTTTTTTTCTCTTTGGGTTCTCACCCATCATTTAACATCAATTTCTTGTCCTTCAATGTCTGTGCTCTAGAAAACTGTCTTCAAGAAATGGCTACTCTAAGTCATTCCATAAAAGCCTGCCTGATCCTTCCCAATTTTCTGCCTACCACTTACTGCATTCATTTCTATCTCCACCCTCACTCACTTTTTGCTTTTTAAATTTCTGTTATTCCATTTTTCATTCCTCCTCCTTCTAATACTTAATTGAGCAGTTGCGTGTTTGGTGAAGAACTAAACAGCATTTTTAATGGGTTTTCCCCCTCCTGATTGTTTTCCTTTGGGATCTGGCTAACTTCCAATATGTTTCTCATCTTGTCTACCCCATCCTTAGCCTGCTTTCATTTCCTTTGCCATCCAAACTAACAGCTTGTTTTCAGTAGCCTTTTGAAACGGCAAATTCAGGGTGTGGTTTAAAAAACAGATTTTTAAACTCCACTATCTTTTCATTTTTAAGGTGGGGGAAGGAAAGAGTAAGAATGAATAAGGCCTTAGAAAGACAAAGCTCCCATATACAGAGTTCCAAACAATCACTATGCTCTAGTCTGGTGACAGCATCCAAATTGTCCCTAATTAGAAGCACACATTCCACTGGGAAGTTTAAGCCCCATTGCAGCCATCTTTTGATTAACAAATGTTATGAATATGAAACTTCCAACACTGCCTATTTTCTAGGAGGAAATAATAGCTGACTGTGCTTATTTCCAAGGCTTTGGGGAATAAACAGCCTTTTGTGTGTGCCTTTGCTTTTTAAAAATGAACAGGGACATTGTAATCATGGGGATTTCACATCCTGTGTCAAAAAAATATTCATCACAGATGGGAAAAATCAGGTTATTTAGACAAAATCTATTTTTTTAACATATGTTTTGCGATTGAAAGTTGCCCACTAATGTTGATCTGAGTGAACTCTTTCATTTGTTTTTAGAAATGACTTTTCCCCCTGCCCTCCCCAATTCTTCATTAAAAAAAAATAGTGTCATGTAATAAGGTATATTCTGTACCCATTTGTTTGTGTGTGTGTGTTCCTTTAATCCTGCTTTAATGCAGAGCTCTTCAACAAAGTGTAGACCTTGAAGTGATTTTAGTAGCTTTCCAAATCTAGTACTCTACATTCTAGGACATTTAAATGGCTAGAGAAATTACAGTCATACTACCTTTAGACTTTAAAATCTATCAACTAATGGCATAATCCAAAGAGTTTTGCTTCTTTTGTTTGCCAAGTATTCCGCCATTATTTTATTCCTCCTTTCTTAAGTGTGGCAGTTGGGTCAAGGGTCTGATCGCCTCAGATTGTCATTTGGAATATTGCTGCTTCTGCAGCTCACTACCTCCATTTTCTACCCTTCCCACAAGTACGTACACCAGTCTTTGAGCTGGCAGAGAGAACATTTAGTCAGACCTCCCTCCCCTTCCTTTTTGCAGATGAGGAAACAGAGACCCAAGGGAATAAAAATTGCTGCCTAAGGGCATACAGCTACTTAGTGGCACAGCTGATAACTCTTTTCAGCCAGTGCCAATATATAGCAATAGCCATAAAAATTTTTCAACATTTTCCCTTCTTATTCTTTCTCTCAAAAGCCCAAATGGCAACTCTCATGGCCTGAGAGCTCATGCTTTTGTTATTTACCTCCCAGCAACAATTTTCTACAGTTTTATTTCAGGAAGGGGGTGTTGATGCCTCTATTCTAGAAATGATTAAAACGTAGGTTGCATTGTTTGAAAAATATGAATAGTTGACTGGGGCAAAAGGAGTTCTCAACAGAGGCAGTTAGGTAACTCAGTGGATTGAGGGCCAGGCCTAGAGACAGGAGGTCCTACATTCAAATCTGGCCTCAGACACTTCCTAGCTGTGTGACCCTGGGCAAGTCACTTAACCCCCATTGCCTAGCCCTTACCACTGTTCTGCCTTGGAGCCAATCCATAGTATTGATTTCAAGACAGAAGGTAAGGGTTTATTTAAAAAAAAAAAAAAAAAAAGTTCCCAAGCATGTTTGGTTTTCCTCCTTTTGTTTACTTTATCCTGAAAAGAATTCCAAGATTTAGAATCATCTCCCAAAGGCTAATGAAATAACAATAATTTGGTTTAATTGAAGTATATATAGGTATCAAAACGTCTCTGATAGCCTCCATTTGGATTATATTGATTGATATATTAATTGATGTTAATTGGCATTGATTGATATTGATTGATAGTCTACAGCAGTGGTTCCCAAACTTTTTTGGCCTACCATCCCCTTTCCAGAAAAAATATTACTTAGCCCCCTGGAAATTAATTTTTTTTATTTTAATAGCAATAAATAGGAAAGATAAATGCACCTGTGGCCATCACTGCTCCCCTGGATCACTGCAGCACCCACCAGGGGGCGGTGGCGCCCACTTTGGGAATCACTGGTCTATGGTATGCATGCTGATGCACCTGGTTTGTTGACCCTCACTTCTGGGTTTTTGTTACAAAAATTCAGAAGGGAAAAAAAAAACACTTTGCCTGAGTTATCGGAAATTAAAAAACATACCAGTGGAGTGGGGTACATAAGCTGGAAGTTAATAGGATCCTTTGATTCAGCACACCGTGTGTTTTCCCCTTTAAGCCTTCAGATTCAGAGGGCAAAAAAGATTGGGTTGGTTTCCTTGGTCTTCACTGTCCACAACTGATGCATGCTTCCCCTCTCTCCCCCATCCCCTCTCAGAATGACTGTGCTTTACAGTTTTCACCCTTTTTCTTTCTTAAAGAGTAAAAGTTAGAGAGAAATTGGTGAAAGAGGAAAGTGCTCGCAGCAGCCCTGAATGTGCCTCAGACCCTCTAACTCAGAGGAGACACCAGCCAGCCTCAGTCCATTATATGTCTCTGCAGTCAGAAACATCTGCTTTTGACAGGGTGGCCAGCAAGCCAGCGGTTTCCAGCCGCCAGCCAATCCACGGCTACATTCAGCCAGCGGGTCATGCTCACACCGCCAGGCTGGTAGCCTCTGAAAAACTAGAGCGTTTCTCTGGTAGCGACCAGGTGGAACCAACCACTTCCAGCTTCACAAAATTTCCCAGACCTAGTACCCCAGAAGAGGAGGGAGAAAGGGATGAAAACCTTGAACTTCACATCTATGAACCCGATGCCAAAGAAGATAGCGGGAGAGCAGAAGCCCTGGGGAAAAGCAGGAAAACCTACCTGGAGCCTCACGAGCAGGGAAACACTGAAGATCCTTCTGGGGGCAGCAGCCAAAGGCAGCCAACAACTCACCCGGGCAGGCAGAGAGCCAGCACCTCAGAACTGTGGCAGAACCGCGAGAGCCAAGGCCAGCCAGCCGAAGAAGCCCAGGACCAGCCTCCCGAGAAAGATGGAAGGAGGGAGACGGTCATGTATATTCAAAATAGACCTTCTTCCGAGACCGCCCCATCCAAACGCCCCAAGCAGGAGGTATCCACCAGGAGACACAAACTCCTCGCTCGCTCGCTCTCAGATCACACTGGTGACCCCAAACCCACGCCAGAAATCTTTAAAGGCATGGAAACGGATTCAAAGAAAGATCTGGAGTTTCAGCGCGCCAGAGATGAGGCATTGCCTGGAGAAGTTGGCACGGTGGACACAAAGGTCTCTGTTGCCCAGCTCCGAAATGCCTTTCTGGAGTCTGTCAGTGCCAACAAGAAATCTGAACTGTAGGTGATGTTTCAAAAATATTCCTAGTGTGTCACTTGCACGCTCTTGGCAGTTTTTTTTTTCTCCCCCCACAATCTCAACATCTGTTGTGTCCTGCGTGGAAGCACATAGCTTAGCTCACAGACACCTGTAGGGCAGACCATCTAAGGAGATGACCCCAAACCTATTCTCTTGCTTCTGCTTGCTAACGGAACAAGTATAATGTTGATCAGCTGGAATGTTTTTTACCTGATTTCCACGCATGATAGAGGCATGCAGAGTGAATTAACAGTATCAGTGGATTGAGATGCTGAGATGCCTATGTCTGTACTTTTATTCTATTTCTCTTTCTTCCCATTTTCCTTATTCTGCGCACTTTCTGTCCCATGACTTGTAAAAGTCAATCACGGGTTGAGCGCTCAACCACAGGGATTGATTCTCCTACCAAAGCGGAACAGGAGAGAGGGTCCCGGAAGCCAAGACGGTATTTTTCTCCTGGAGAAAGTAGAAAAACTTCTGAGAGATTTAGGACTCAACCTATAACTTCAGCAGAACGAAAGGAGATGGATAGGTAGGCATGTGTGTATATAGTTCTATTTAGGTACAGAGAAAATTCAGACCCATAATGGAAAATGTTTTTTAAGTGATGACCCCAACATCACTTAAACAGAATTTTGGTGGTTGCTTCTAAATAACCAGTTAAACCAACAAAGCAAAATTTGACTGGAATTTGTTAGACTTGTTAAAAAAAATTTCTTTATGAAAGTTGGCCTTCGGATTGAATTTCAATAGTTTTTCTTTTTAAAATTACAATATCAATTATATAACTCTGACCTTACATATAAAATTGTAAAAAATTTGATAGTAATGCTTTCATGAAAACGTCACCTCAAATAATCATACACAAATCTTGTGTTCCATTTACTTTTAGAAGAAAAAAGATGATATTCAAAGTAAAATATAGCTCATTGTAGCTATTGCCATTCATTCTTGCAAATAATAAAATATTTTTTTGATGCACCTGAGTTTTTGCTTATAAATCGTTGTCATATCTTCAGTCCACTGTATAGTAATGGTAAGATTGACCCCTAACTTAAATGTTAATCACCTTTTAAAAGATGTTCTTGGTCCTCTTTTTCCTCCACAAATTCTGTTTGGCTGTCACTGCTTCCACGCACTCAGCTGTGTCCATAGTGACTGCAAATGAGTTGTTCACAACCCAAAAATATTGGCAAAATAATTTTCTGTATCAGAATATCAGTCTTTTTCTCCTGGCCTTAAAAATGATGGTTCCTTTATTTCACTCACTCCTGACTAATTAATTTTCACTATTTACTTATTTTTCTTAGATCTACTTCAAATTCAGAAATGCCAACTGCTGAGGGTAAGAACATTTATACTCTTCTTCCATCTACTACTATATCTTCTTTTCAACATTTTTGATTGAACTTTAGATGAAAAAAGAATAGAGTTTTTAAAATAAATAATATTTCTAATTATCACATGACAAAATAGGTAACTATCCATTTTCCTTATCAAATACATCATATTTCAACACAATGGAGAATTAAATGCTATACCTAGAATAATCTTGATTTTTTTCCCCGCACTGGGTTCTTGAGTATGGGCTTTCAGAAATTCTTTTAGTGAGCAGTAGAGAAAAAATGATTTAAACTAAAAAAGCATATTTTTTGTGTGTTTATCAATTAACATAAGAATGTTGACTAATGTATTTATTAATCCTTTCCAGAAAGCTTATCTATCTCTTTCAAAATAAGATTTTTACTAATATATTCAATTTTTGTATCACTTACATTTCCCAATGGATTTTTCCAAATCCCCTCTCATATTGTAGAGAATACAAAAGAGAAGGGAGAATATACAGCAATATTAACCAACATAATAGAAGAAGAGGTCATTGTTAGTAATCTTCTATTCCCGTAATTCACTATCTTTGTATAGGTGAGTACAGGGCAGATACCTTCTAAAAACTATTTTTTTTTTCAGAGCTAAGTTTAGTCATAATTTCACAGTATTTTTTTTTATTATTTTTGTTCTTTCCTTTGAAGTCACTGTATATATTTTCCTGGTTCTGCTTCCTTCATTTTGCATCTGTTTATATAAATCTTCTTATGCTTCTTAGTATTCATCATATCCACCACTTCTTAGACCACATTAATTTTCCATTACATTCATATACTGCAACTTGTTTAGCCATCCCCAATCAATGAGTATCTACTTTGTTTCCAGTTCTAACCAACCAAAAACTGTTATAAATATTTTTGGTATCTTTGGGAAAATGTGGACACCCTTAAAGCAAGTTGATAAATGTTGTTGATTATTGTTTTTCCTCAGTAAACTTGCTATTGTAGTTTTAAAAGGACTATTTTAAATGGAAATTTTGTTTTATTTTATTTTTAATTCATTGTTCTTTGCAGATGAAGAAAAATTGGATGAACGCGCCAAGCTGAGTGTTGCTGCCAAAAGGCTCCTTTTCAGGGCAAGTATACAAGCTAAACCATCTTTCTAAAAATTCTAGTGCAGAGAGTCCCAGATGTTCCCATTAGAGGAGGTGATCCAGGCCAACTAGCATATATCCCATGTATATATTCCCTTCTGCAACATTCAGCCTCTGTTCAGGTGCCTTTCATTGAAAGCTCTCCTTAGCCTCCTACTTCCTTCTACAGCTCACGTCTCTAGTTAATGCCAGTGCATGCAAGGTTCTAAAAGCTGTCTTGTCCTGTCCTGCCTAGCGTTCCAACTGTGCTCCTTGCAGAGTTTTCAGGGGCAATATTTTTACTCCCTCTATGGTGCCAGTTTTCACAGCGTGTGTGTGTCGCTGGTAATGAGAGCTACATGTCAAGAATGACACCTGGCAAACACCAGGGAGAAACTCAGCAGACACATTTTGCTAGAACCAGGCTTCTCCCCAGTCAGACATTCAAACATATTTCTAATCCTAGGAAATGGAAAAATCATTTGATGAAAAAAATATTCCAAAGCCACGTTCCAGAAATGCAGCCGTGGAGCGCCGCCTGCGCCGTTTGCAGGACAGGTCTCACACACAGCCCATCACCACAGAGGAAGTGGTCATTGCAGCAACGTAAGTCTCCCTCCCGTGTTGGAGTTGGCTCAGGAACCTGTTTTAGAAATGAAGAGCCAGAGGGGGAAGTTCATCAAGTGAACGTTTGCGGCTCGACTATGACTTTCTTCCCTCTAGTCCATGACTTTCTAAATATAGTACTTCTTCTAAGGAGATTTAGAACCTGAAGTATTACCTAGCAAGAGACATCTTGAGTAATGGGGATTGGAATTTGGTCTTATCTAAAGCCAACTTGTACCCCCAAAGTGTAGGAAACTGACTTTGACTTCAATTCCATCTCCTTCAAGCAATCTTTTTTTTTTAAAGTAGTTTTACTACCAGATCTTCCTTCACTAAACCCTTAATTTTAATATATTGTTACCTGAAAGTGTAAAGGGTAAAAATTATGGTTGGACTGAGATTCCATCTTCACAAAGTCCTGCCAAGCTCTTCTGGCAGGCCCAACCAAGTGGGAAGAGCTTGTAGGAAGAAGCAAGCAAATGAATGGCATCTCCAGTTACTTAAGGATCCAGTCTAACAAATTCCAGATATACTCATTATCAGAAAGATGGCCACCATTGTTGTGATGTCTGAATTTTTTTGACCACAACATCTCATGGGGACAGTTGACTAAGGGAGAGGTGATCTGCACCCACGATGAAAGAACAGATCCTGAAATTTTGAAATATTTTCTACTTTTATGTTTAGCCTTAATTTAACAACTCAAATTTGTTCAAGAAGTTACTTTTTTCCCTGAGAAAAGATTTTAGATTTTTTTGTTGTTGTTCTTGTGGATTCTTATGAATTCACCCAACCCCACCTCCTACCCAAATCATCCTTGACATCTGTGGTATTGAAGCAGAGAACACTTGGGTAACTATATACTCTCAGGTGTTTTTTGTATTGTGTTCAAGTCTATGAACTTTATAGTCATAAAGTGAGATAATCATAATGTCCCTACTTTTCCGTAATTAAAATTATATGAGCTTGGACTATGATCCCTTTAAACTCTTAACAAACTACAGGTTGTGTTAAAAAATATCCTAGCATTAGCTCTGAAAAGAAAAAGTAAACTCAAGCACAAAAGATCAAGAAACATTTCTTTTTCTATTCCCATAACATATGGTTAATAGGGACAGTGACAAAATTAACAAACCATTACATTGATAGAAAACTGTCGGCCATGTTTCAATCTGTTAATTCAGTGATATTTATTCCATCAATGATTGATATTAGGTGGCTCATGGACATTAACCATCAGAATGCACCCCCTTCCTTCAAATATATACACCTGCTGGGTAGGGGACTGGGTTTTGCTTTTCTCTGGGTCATCACTGTCTAGTAGCATACAGTAGTCACCTGGCACGTAGTAAGGTCTTCATAAATGGCTTGTTGACCAATTGACTGAGGACCTATATATGAATCCTTTGGCTGATAGGCAAATTTTTTAGGTAAACTCCGAGGCTTAATCTTTAAGTCACTGTTTCTTTTCAATTTCTGCTGTAATTTTACCAAAAAAAAAACAACTTCAGCAAATAACTTTGTAAAGCTACTTGTTTGTTTTATCTTTTCTCTGCATAAAATCATGCTTTCTTTAATGCTTCTCTTCTTCTCTCTCCTTGTGAATTTTCCATCTTTGGCAATTGCTTTTAAAGGGAACCTATCCCTGCTTCTCATTCTGTGACCAGCCACACTGTCATGGCAAGAATTCCTAATCCCACTGTAGTTAAGAGCCCTGTACAACCTACCAGGTACTGGAGAGAAACACCCGCATGTAGCATTGAATGCAAAGTGCTAGGGCAGCCCACACGGCTTTTAAACCTGGAATGTCTTTTGTAGTCTGACAAACAAGTCCGTGCAATGAATTGTTCTAGGAATGTGTGGCATTTTGTTTTGTCATAATGCAAAGGATTGATAACTTCATTTTGGCCTGCATGAGGAAGGTTGGTTAGTTTGCTTGTGTTAAATATTGGGCTTAGGACCATTCTAACTTCACTTACCATTTGTGTTCTTTATTCTTCTTAGAAATAAAGGGAGTTAACAGTCTTGCATGTTAAATTAAAAAAATGAAACTGGGAGCACCTCATGGGTTTTTTTGTTAATATTTTGTTTTGGATCTTGAATCCAAAAAGTAGCTGGTTGTTTCTCGGATTGCTTGTATATTGATTGCTACATATTTCTAATTCATAACTTCTTGCAGTAGGAAAGAATATCTAATGATACTATCCATTGGGGACAGGCAGCTTTTACTCTTCTGACCTTTTTGCCATCTATTTTCCAGTATTTTCAGTTTCTGTAAATGGTTTCCTTATTTGAGCAGACACATGATATTAGAATATGGTACAAGCCAGAGGACAATCAAAGAATGTGAAATGCTGATACAGAAATGTGACTGGTGAAACCTGTACAGAATCAGGACTCCCTCTGGGAAGTGCTGACCCGCCAGTGAGAGCCACAGTAGATCAGAAAGACAACTGGTTTCACAATGCCCCCATTACTGATGCCATCCCGTATTACTGCACTGAGGTCTGGGGCACTTTAGGATTTTGTCCATGCCAGGTTGCACTAGTTATATAGAGTTCAGAGATAATAACTGGTAAGGGGGGCAAACAACTTTGTGAACACATTCCTGAGTTTCAAGTCCCCGTCTTCAGGCAGAAAGTAGAATACGTTTGTCCCCCCTCCCCCCAAAAAATTTTTTTTAAATAATTTTTTTAATTTAAAAAATATTAACAAATGAAAACTTCTTTTAGCATTTTTTGGGAATTTCAGGTACACGCCAATTCTGAATAGCAACAGAAACCTAAAGGACAAATTGCTCTGAGGAAAGGTTGGGAATAATCTCTCCTTGGCCCATCCCAGCGAAAATCCCAACCCCTGTGGCATGTAGGCAAGGCTATCGCTAGGAAGACGGACTCTGTTGTCCACTGAGTCCAGTTTCCCCACTTTCACAACTACAGCTCATACTTGTTCCTAAATAAACTGGGAGAGGAAACATTAACGACAGGCACGGATGCCTTCTGAGATGTTACCTATAGTTTCACTTATTTACTGATGCTTTAAAATATGCAGATTTCCCCCCATGAACAAGAATGTGCATCCCAAACATCTCTCACCTGTTTTAAACAGTGACCCTGTTCTTTGTTTGTTTTAAGGACAAGCATTGTCATAACTCGCTCATTGGCTTTAATGCTGCCGTCTCACTAGGGCTGCCCCAGAGTCCTGAAGAAGTGAGCTCGCTCACTGTATCATTGGCTGTTCTACTTACACTTGCCCCTGCCCTTTCTTTGTTTAAGAGTCCAATAAGACCTTTAGAAACAATTTAACAGCACGTTTTAAAACAATAATGGGGGGAGGCATTAAACCATAAGCTTTGGGGTGTGTTCGTTTTTCCTCCCCTGTTTCCAACCTGACTTTGTGTTACTTTCAGTTTGCAGGCATCGGCACACCAAAAAGCACTAGCTAGGGAACAGGCAAATGAGGCCAAAGATTCTGCTGAACAAGGTGAACCTGATTCCTCTACTCTGAGCTTAGCTGAGAAGCTGGCCTTGTTTAACAAACTGTCCCAGCCAGTCTCAAAAGCAATCTCTACCCGAAACAGAGTGGACGCTAGGCAGAGGAGGATGAATTCTCGGTACCAAACCCAGCCAGTCACACTTGGAGAAGTGGAACAGGTGTGTACATTCCAACTGACTTGAAGGTTTATTGCCTCTTCCTGAAAGATAAAGGAGTTCAATGTTCTCTTTAAGGGATAGATCAGTGAGTTTTAGTGAGCCTGTAAGCACTGCAATGACTTTATTGCAAGAAAGAAGGCTCTCAGTTAAGAGTTCCTTTTCCTTATTCTTTTTTATTCTTTTCTTCGAAAATGCTTTTGGAGAGATTTTGATATTATAGAACAACAAAATAATATCCTTTCTTTTGCCTCATTCTCTTTTTCTTTTTATAGAGACTTCATCTGGCATTGTTTTGTTTTGTTTTGTTTTGTTTTACCAGTTTCTGACACTCTTTCCATTCCTCCAACAGGACTTTTGAAAGCCACCACTGAATGTAGTCTTTTCTTCTGATATGAATCTGCAAGTTAGACTTATGAGTTCTATTTTTTTAATCAATCATAGGTCCAGAGTGGGAAGCTCATGCCTTTCTCCCCAACTATTAACACATCTGTATCAACTATGGCATCAACAGTGGCTCCAATGTATGCAGGGGATCTACGAGCCAAGCCATCGGTGGAAGAAAATGCAAGTGCTGCTGACTTTGGGCTCCATTCACCTATAGAAAATGCAGAATTCCCAGTGAAGAGCATCCTAAAGTCACCAGTATGGCAACCTTCAGGGGAGGATATAGGAAGCAATAGAGGATTAAGGGAATTTGGGGAGATGGTGGAAACTGAGAGAGTATTAGCTCCAGATGAGAGTGAGATGAAGAAGAACAGGTCCTTTGAGGAAGAAGGGATTTCCTGCCTCTTCCTAAATAAAATGGGGGAAAGAGACAACCAAAGAAAATATGTTCCAAGAAAAAGCAGCATGGAGCAAACTGACCTCCCAGTGCCCTGTCATGAAGAGCTGTGGGAGTTTTCCATTTCCAAAAGCACCGGACAGGGAAAACAGGACCTGAAGGAAATACAGTACTTGGAAGAGAAGATGGATTTGGAAAGTGTCACAAAAAACAGGTTTTTGCTAAGAGGTAAAAAGATCATGTTCACCTCCTGGATTTTTGTTAACTTCTTCTCATTGTTCTTTTTGCCTGATTTGCTACATTTGCTTCCCAAATCACACAAGTTCTCATAGCTAGCAGAGATTTGGAAAATCTCTATAACAGATGACAATTCAGAATTCTCCTCTTTACTCTGAGCATTTATTTCAATATGTTAAAAGCAAAACTTTGCCTTCTTATGCTTCCTCGAGGTGTTACACTAATTTTAATCAGTTTTTATTTATATTGTTTTCCTGCTTTTCCTCACAATATTCTATTTACTAGAAGCCAAACCTTTTATCTCTTTTTATTTTTAAAGGTGATTGTTTTTCTTTTTTTAATAAAATATCAATTGACTGGATTTAGCCCAATGGAGCAAGCATTTGAGCCCAAGGGCCCCTGCTTTCCCCCTCAGGTTGGCTTCCTCTCCACCAGAGCTTTTCCTCTCCTTATGAAATGCTATGAAACAATAAAAGCACATTTCCTTATTGTTGCTGATATTTGTTATTAATTGGTACCATTTGTTGGCATTATCAGTTTCAAAGCTGAAAAGGAAATGTAAAAGTGTCCTCAGTTAACTTTACCTTCCTGTGTGCTCTGTAGGAGAATAGGATGAATTGTCAGGAAGCAATTTGCCATGCAGTACTTGGTTTATTTGTGCTTTTCAAACTCGATGGACTGCATATTTTACTAGAGCTCCACATACATAGAGCTGACTGCTTGGCATAGTGGGTAGCATGCTGGGCTTAGAGTTCAAGTTCCCCTTCTGACATTTCCTAGCTAACCATTTCAAACCAATCACTTTTCTCTTTAACACACACTCTCTCTCTCTCTCTCTCTCTCTCTCTCTCTCTCTC
>NC_058134.1:48307275-48323664 GCF_016433145.1 Gracilinanus agilis
CCACTGCCTTCCCCATCCCCCTGGATCCCCATTAACAATGTGCAGATTGCCCCACCACCAGCACCTTCCCCAGCCACATTCCCAATCCCCTCCACCTAAATGCTGCCCCCCTACACTTCCCCCCTCCTTTCAAGCCCCCCAGTCCCTCCCCCAAGACAGTACCTCTGTCCTACTTCCCCCCAGGACAATGAAGTAGGCAGGGGCAAGGAAGGGGAAGACATTAACCCCCAGGGATATATCAGTGCAGGGGGTGGGGGTTGTTCTTGAGTCTCTATGTGGGAGAATCAAGTCAGAAAGTAGAGACCCAGCCCCTGGGTGATGTATTGGGAAGTTGGGGAAAGGGCCCCAAGATAAGGGCTTGCAAGTCCTGGGGGAGGTTGGGGGGCACCCCACTAGCTGTCCTTGAGCAGCAGCTTCTCCTCAGGGCATCGGAAGGGACCAGGGGGGCCTGCAGCTGCCAGCCTGGCACAGGCTTCAGGTGAGAGTTGTCGACAGGAGCGAAGGTCCAGGCGTCGAAGTCTGGGGCATCGTCGGAAGAGCGGGAGGCAGTGATCCGTGAGTCGGTGGCAACCTGAGGGTGGCAGCGGCTGACATGGGGCTCACTCTGGGGAGGGGGCAAAGCTACCAATGAAGGCTGAGGAGCTCCTGGTAGCAGGGGCACTGGGGGGGGAGGTTTGCTTACCCGCTAGGTTGAGGTGGACAAGGGTCTCCCGGAGCGGGGAGGTGGGGGCTGTGAGGAGGTGGACACTGGGATCCCCAACATGGGCGCAGTGGCTGAGGTCAAGGGCACTGAGCTGGGGAGCATGGCGTAGGAGAAGGCGGAGGGAGGCATCTGTCAGCTCCAGGCCAGCCAGGCGCAGCTCAGCCACCCCCTGCAGCCGTCCCCTGCTCTCCGTTTGGCCTAGAGGTACAGGAGAGGGAGTCAGGTCCTAGCTGGATCTTGACTCTCTTTCCCTAGAACCCCAGCACCTATACTTCCCACCCCAAAACACACATAAGTAGTTAAGAACAGGTGCTGAAAATAGGTGCTCCAAATTCTGCTTAGCTCAAAGTGATCACTCTCTTAGCACATCCTCTACATCATGTATATGGCACTGAACTAATCATTTATAGAACTATATGCTAATGTTTCAAGCACAAAATTCCCATTCAACTACAATGAACGCTACCTAAAGACAAGAGCATGGTCATCAGCCTGACCACAATAGGAGGACATGAAAACTTGCTGAATTATGAATGTGAGTGGAGCTGGGAGTCAGAGATCTAGGCTTAGTCCTACCTCTGAACCTCCTGTGTCCCTGGTTAATTCATGTTATTTCTATGGCTTTCAGTTTTCTTACTTTAACTGGGTTAAAAGCTGTTAGCATAAAACCCAGTAGAATTGCTCTTGGCTATGGGAAGAGGGTGGGAAGAGGGGAAGGAAAGAACATGTATCATGTAACCGTGGAAAAATATTCCAAACTAATTAATTAATAAAAATTTTCAAATCACAAAAAAAATTTATGTTAGGAGCAAGAGGAAGGAAAATTTTAAAGAAGGATAGGACTAGTGCTTAGGGTAGAGAGGAAAACAGATGAAGCAATAAGCAGAACTACTCGATTCCTATTGTACTTATCTACCAAGGGGAATGATTTTCACACCAACACACATAGAACAAAACTGGTTAACAGGGAAGTGAAACTCAAGATAAGTAAAGTATTGGGGGGAGTAAAAGGGCACCTAGTTATTCTCAATGAGCTCCAAGTCATCAGGCCTAGATGAATTCTATTTCAGGGTATTGAAAGACAGGATAGCATGACTGCTGAGTTGCTGTTGCTGATCTTCAAAAACTGGGGGATGAGAGACATGCTGAAGGCTGGAGAGAGGCCAACAGTATGCCTGTTTTCAAAAGTCAGATTCTTACAATTACTTGCTGAGAGCTCAAGCACTCCTAAAGAGATGGCTTAATAAGCACTTGGAAAAGGAGGTAGCAATCACTGTAAGCATGGATTTCTAACAAGTCACGGAGCAGGTAGGTGACTCGGTGGCTAGAGAGTCAGGATTAGAGTTTAAATACCCTAGCTGTGTGACTCTGGGCAAGTCACTAAACCCCAATTGTCTAGCTCTTCCCAATCTTCTGCCTTAGCGCCAACACATAGTATTGATTCTAAGACAAGAAGTTAAAGGCCTTAAAAAAAAATCAATACTTCAGTCTCTTTGCCCCTTGGTTCTGCTTTTAGGGGTAAGGAGGAGAGACATCAAGAGATTTGGGTAGTATATAAAAAATATATCAAAACCATTTTTTTTAAGACACACAAAAAAAGTAGTCCTGCCAGATGAAGCTCATTTCCTTTTTTGACATACTTAGTTCAGTTCAGTTATAAAAGAGAATTGCAAACTATGAACAACCATATAAAAGATTGTTGCAAATAATGAATAATAAGAGAAATGGGAATCAAGACAATTCTGAAGTTTTACCTCACACTGAGCAAAGTGGCAAAGATGGTGAAAGAAAAAAAGATGGGGTAGTTGATGTTGGAATGGTTTTTGAAACACAGGCACATTAGTAAACTGTTGGTGGTGCTCTAAATTGGTCTAATTATTCTGGAAAACAATTTAGAACTATGCTAAGAAAGGGACTGAAACATTCAAACTCTTTACCCAAAGGCTAGGCATATACCCAAGGAAATAAGTAAGGAGGAAGGCACTAAATACACTAACAATTTAAATATACTAAAAGTTTTCATAGTAGCAAAGAAATGGAAACAAAGTAGAAGTCCATTTACTAAATAAGTTGTGATGTGGGGAAAGGTGGAATACACACCACACCTTAAGAAATGATCTGAAAAAAAGCTTTCTATGAATTGGTGCAAAGAAATTAAAACCAAGAAAACAATATACACAAAAGCGACAAATAGTGTAAACAAAAAGAAAAATAGCAATACAACCAAAATTCAATGGCATATTGTAATGCCCAAATTTGGCCCTAAAAAAAAAAAAATAGAGATCTAAGAATGCATCTCCCTTCATTGTAGAGATGAGGGGCTGTGGGTATAGAACATTGCACATACTGTCAGACTTGGCTGCTGTACTGGTTATTTTTTCCCTTTGTTATAAAGGATGACTTTCTAGGAGCGGGAGAGGAAAATCCCAATTTAAATTACTACCTACTTCATCAAGCCTCTGCCAATCAGTCAAACCAGAAGCAGCTTGCCTTTCCTTTGACAGTCCACCATGGCATTGTTTTTGTGGTCTCTTATAGTCCTGATTATATTAATAACTATTCTTGGGGCAGCTAAGTGGCTCAGTGGAGAGAGAGCCAGGCCTGGAGTTGAGAGGACCTACATTCAAATCCGCTCTCAGATACTTCCTAGCTGTGTGACCCTGGGCAAGTCTCTTAATCCCAAATGCTTAGTCCTTATTGCTCGTCTGTCTTGGAATGGAATGCTTAATATAAATTCTAATACAGAAGGCAAGGGTTAACCCTCCTTCACCCCCACTGCCCAAAAAACAAACAAACAAACAAAAAAACTATTCTTAAAGTTTGTGGGAAAAGAAAAGAAAATCAAATGAACCTAAAACTAATGTTCTACACTTAATTTGAAAAATCAACTGCATTTATAAGCTGCAGAAGATACAAACGGATCACAAAGCTAGTTTGTGGGGGAAAAAAAACAAACCAAACAAACTTGGAGGTTTTAAAGGATACAAACAAACAGATCACAAAGCTAGTTTGTGGGGGGAAAAATAAACCCAACAAACTTAGAGGTTTTAAAGGACTGAAAGTTCACAGGTGGACAATGTAACAGGATGAACATAAGCTTGAGGACCTATTTTATCTCCCTTTTGTATATTTCCTCAGGCCAGCACCTGGCACATAGGTGGGTGCTTAATAAATGCTTATTGTCTTCTAGCCAAAAAATTGTAGTGCAAGTTTAGGCAGCATTAATAGAAACACAACACATATGGCACTGGCAAATTTATAATCTGGCCATGCCGGTCTAGTAGCATTTAAAATATTGTGTTTAGTTCTAAAGGCTACATTCTAGCAATATTAACAAGCTGAAGTGTATCCAAGGAGAATGGTGAGGGGAGGTCGAAATCATGATAATACAAAGATGTTTTAAGCTTAGAGAAGAGTGAACTAAAGGGGATGAGGGAAGGGGACATAATAGCTGGCTGAGTATTTGAAAGACAGTCACATGGAAAAGAGATTAGACTTATTCTGCTTGTTCTTAATGGATGGTACTTGTAAAGTTTGGACAAAAGGAAAATCCCTAACAATTAGAGCTGTCAGAAAGTGAAATGGGGAGCACTGAGAAACAGTGAATTTTTTTGCAGTGGAGGTTGAATGACTATTTTGTGAGACTGTTACAAAGGGATCTCCAATGCATGTATAAGTTTGACTAGATGACCTCTGAGGTTCTATCCAACTCAGAAATTTTCTCATTCTATCAATGCCTGCTCTACCTTCTTTCTGGAGCAAAATGAGAAAATGGTTATGAAAGGGCCTAGGAAATTTAAAGTATCATACAGAATTAAGGTATTATTAATCAAATAGAATTATTCTCAATTCCTAAGTACAGGCCTCAATTTCTTACTTTTAATTAAACTTTACTCATGTCATTCCTTCTGCCTACAATCTGTGTAGAATGTTGGAAAAGATATTAGATTTGGAGACAGAACACGAGTGCTTAAAACCTGTCTTTGATATTTATTGTTTGTGTGACCTTATGTCCACATTTAACCTTCCTTGTCTTCATTTTCTTTATTTTTGGAATGAGAAGGATGGACTATGCTTCTATAATGTTACCTGTGACTCCTCCCCAAAACTTTCACCATAATCCTAATACCCTAATGTCTACCTATTCAAAGTGTACCCATCCTTCAAATCCTAGCTTAAATACCACCTACTTCGTCAAGCCTTTGCCAATCAGTCAAGCAAGAAGCAAATTGCCTTTCCTTTGACTCTCCCCATGGCATTGTTTTTGTGGTCTCCTATGGCACTGATCAAATTCAATTTAGTGTTAGTAATACATGTCAGGGTCTCATCTCTCAGTCTCATCAGTAAGCACCATCAGGGAACAACAGAGTGTTCTTATTTATCTTTGTATGGATCACAGGACCTTTGACCCAGTAGGTTTTCTATTGGTGTTTAAATGACTAGGACATGGATAGGAATAGAAGAGATTTCACCTTGACAGAGCCTGAAATCGCTAAAGCCCTGTAAGAGGTAGCACCTGGTTTGGTGTCGGGTGGAGGCAACAGTAGCTCCCTGAGCTGGGAGTCCTTAACATCCTCAATCCAACGAAGGTCCAAAAGCCGCAGTGCAGGCAATGGGGCTGAGCCCAGTGCTGAGACTGAGAGCCAAGAGCAGCCCGACAGCACCAGCTCCTGCAAGCCTGTGGGATAAGGCACAGGTTCAAACTCTCTACCCCAGGGAGTCCCCCCCTGGATCAGCCCTCTCTCCTGGCCTCCCCAACCTCTATACCTTGCAGCCTGTTCAGGAGCCACATGAGCTGCTTCTTGGAAACTCCTGTCCAGCTGAGATCCAGGGCCCGGGGTTGCCGCCTGACCACACCACTCAGCATTGGTGGGGTTAGTGATTTCCTTCGGCTCAGGTCCATTCGAGGCCACAGACGCTTGTCATAGCACCTGGGAGCCACAAGGGGAAGACAGAGACTAAAATTCTACAACAAGGCTCAGCTGTGTCCCAGGAGATCGTCTCATTGACCCTTCCAAATCCTGTCTTGAGCCTGGACTCCTGACCTATATCCTGGCTTTCAGGCCTCTCACCACTCTGCCACTTTTCTTTCTTCCCTCTACCCCACTCTCCCTACACCATGGACTAATGAATTAGTGGATGCTCTTATGAAGACAGCAAGAAGGGATGTAGGAGAAACCTACAACCTCCTCTCCACTTGACACTGGGGCAGCAGCAGCAGCCAAGTCAAGAGTCCGGCTGGGCCTGAGCACCTGGAGACTCACCTAGCCCCACAACCTCACAAGCCTCAATTCCCACCTTCCTCTCCACTCTCTTTCAACTTAACAACTTTCCTTGCTGTCCTAGTAATTCCCAAATCTCTTAACTTCACTTCTGACTTACCCAAGATGTCCAACTACATGATGGACATCTCTTTCTAGATGTCCCCAGGGACTTCAAATTTAACAAGTCAAACTTACTATCTTTCCACCAAATCACTTTCCTGGCTTCTCCATTTCTGTTATCATCATTTCCCCCATTTATCCAAGATACAAGTCTCAGAAGTCATCTGTGAACCCTCCACTCCCAACACGGTTTGCCAAGTCCTATCAATTTCTACTTCTGTAATCTCATATACCCATCCTCCTTTTAACTTTTTTAAAAAAACAAAACAAAAAACCTTACCTTCCATCTTAGAATCAATACAGAAAGGACTGTATTGTTTCAAGGCAGAAGAGCAATAAGGGCTAGGCAATGGGGGTTAAGTGACTTGCCCAGGGTCATACAGCTAGGAAGTTTCCAAGGTCAGATTTGAGTCCAGGACCTCCTCATCTTTAGGGCCTGATTCTCAATCCACTGAGCCACACAGCTGCCTCTTCCTCTTAACTTTCAATGCTATTTACTATCTTAGGTCAGGGCCTCAGTATCTTTTTCCAGGACTATTGCAATAGCCTTTAGTCTCTCCTAAAGCCAATCTACCCAGAATAATCTAAATAATGTATCTTATCAATCATATCACTTCCTTGCTCAAAAATCCTTAATCACTCCCCAATACCCACTGAAAACAAAATCTAAATTCCTTAGGCTAGCATTTAACACCCTCCACAATCTTTCCCCTTTCCAATCTTATCTTCCATTACTTCTCTCCATTCATCCTTAGGTGCGCCCTTTGTTCATGAAGTCTTCCTTGAAGTCCCTAGCCAACATACAGAATCATAGACTGCTAGAAGTAGAAGGGACCTTAGAGGACATTAATCATTTAGTCCAACCCCCTCATTTACCAGAGCAGGTAACTGAGGTCCAGAGAATACATTACCTAAGGTCACACAGCTAATAAATGTCTGTTGAACAGTGAAGTAGCAGAGCCTAGACTCAAGTGATTTTTTTGCTTATGGGATGTCTCAACCTTCTTTGGAATCTCTTGTGATTATCTGTGCCTGTATGCTATCTCCCCATTAAGACTATAAACTTCTAGAGGGAAGGACTATCTCTTAATCCTTTTTGGTAGAGCTAAAGTGCCTTTGCACATTCCCCCCACCCCGGTTTTCATTGATGTAGAGTGCTCTCTGTGACGATTTTCCTTTAATTTCATCTACCAATAGAGATCAGCACTCTCTCTGCAATTAACATCTCAGAGAGTGCCACCAAGGCATTGAGTGATTGTCCAGGGTCCTTTTTTCCTAACCCTACCAAACTCCAAGTCACCGTCTGTCCTTTCTCAATGAGCTTAGTGGGAGTAGAAGTCTCTCTTCGGAATCCTTCTTCCTTATTCCTGGTGATATCAATATTTATACTGATGATCCTGTGAACATCCTGGCCTCCAAGTTTTTCAAAGTTTTTAATTCTTAGAACTCCAGTCTCCATTTGATCTCAGCCAGCTACAGGAGTTGTTGTCACAGTTTAGATCTTAACATCACCCAAGACTGTTCTCCTTAAAGACCATGAAGCCTAAAATTACTCTGAAAACAACCCCCTAAATTTCCTCATATCCTAATGAATCTCTTAAACCCACTCTTCAGAGTCTTTAGTTAACAAATTTAAAAATATATTCTCTCTCTCTTTTTTTTAAAAACCCTTTACCTTCTGCCTCAGAATAGATACTAAGTGTCCATTCCAAGGCAGAAGAGCAGTAAAGGCTAAGCAACTGGGGTTAAATGACCTGTCCAGGGTCACACAGCTAGTAGGTATCTGAGACCAGACTTGAATCTAGCAATCTCTGGACCTAGCTTTCTGTCCACTGAGCCACTTTATGATAACGACTCTTAATTTATTTCTGTTTCTAGCCTCTCCCCCTTTTCTAATCCATTCTCTACAAAGTGGCCAAAATAATTTCCTTAAAATAGGGATCTGACCAGGTTTTTCTTCCTGCTTAAAAAAAATACATTGAGTAGATTCCTGTTGCTTCTAGGATAAAATACAGACTCTTCATCTTTGCATTTAGAGTCTTATATAATCTGGCTCTCATCTAGCTTTCCAGCTTTATTTCAAATTACTCTCCCTCATGTGTTCCATGAACTAGTCAAACTGGAATTGAGTTCCTTGAATTCAACATGCCACCTCCTACTTTCATTCAAGCAGGCCATCTCTATCCCAATCTCCTCCTATGTCCTTCAGAATCTTTTATCTTCTTTCAATAGTTCAGCTCAGATGCCACCTTTTCTGAGAACTTCTCATGACCCTCTCCTAAGAGAAAATGTACTGTCCCTCCTAGAATGCAATGCTCACTTGTGCCCCAATTTCCCCACTCCCAACTAGTTTTTCTACATATGCCATTCACTTTGTCCTACCTCTCCCAGTAGTAGAATATAAGCTCCTGCAGAGCAGGACCTCTTTTTTTAAAATAACCCTTACCTTCTGTCTTAGAATAGCTATTAAGAATTGGTTCCAAGGCAGAAGAGCAATAAGGGATTAAGTGACTTTCCCAGAATTAAAAGCTAGGAGATGCCTGAGGTCATATTTGAATCCATGGTCTCTTCTCTCTAGGCCTGGCACTCTATCCACTGAGCTACCTAGCTGCCTCTAGACTGTCACTTTAAATCTTTATACTTCTGGAACTTAACATAGCTCCTTACACATAGCAAGCACTTGATAAATGTTTATTGATTCTCATTCAGTTCAACTGGCTAAAGTACTTACAGCTTCCCCTCTCTAGATGATATTAGGGACTGTCTCTCTCCCTCTTCCCTCAGATACAGGCTGGCTTTAGGGAGAATTCTGCTAACATATCTCTTGCCCCTTTCCCTTGTCTAACAATGCCACTCCTGAAAGAGAGTAGGAAGCATCTCCTCCTTCCTTCAAAAGCCTACTAGTGGATCTGCCTGCCTCAAGTCTTTCCACTCACTCCACTCTCCACTCAGCTGTCAAAATGGTCCACTCAGCTGTCAAAATGGTCTTCCTAAGGCACAAATAAGATTGTATCAGAGCCCCTATTGCTCTGAGATCAAATAAAATCTTCTCTTTTGCTGTTAAAGCCCTCTACAGCCTGACCTCTTCTTACCTTTCTAGTACTTTTATACCTTATGCCCTCTACCCAATCCCTTCCATTTACTCTGTGATCTAAGGTTGTTCAGCCTCCTTGTTGTTCCTTGAACAAGATAATCCATCTCCTGACTCTGGACCATTTTCTCCTGCTTGTCCCCTTTACCTGGAATTCTCCTTCTCCTGGAGTCCCTGATTTTCTTTGAGTCTCAACTAAAATCATATCTTCCAAAAAAAGCTTTCAGGCTCCCTTACCCCTAATGCTATTTCTTTCTCTCTGCCAATAATTTCCATCTTTCCACCCACCATCCATCCATCTACCCATCCATTCATCTTCTTTGTACGTAGTTGTATGTTTCCCCCCCATTAGACAGAGTTCCTTAAAACCAGGAACTGTCTTGCCTTTCTTGGTATGCCCATCACTTTGCAGAGTGTCTAGTACATAGTGGGACCTTAATAAATCTTGTTAACTTACACACAGGTAAAAAACTCAGCTCCATCTACCAGACCAAAAAAGTAATTTCTACAGATCTTTTACTCTACCTGAAGTCTATCAGACAAAGAAGGAAATACAGAGGAAGGTAAAATGAGCTGGTCCAATGAAAGGGGAACCTACTGTTATGCAAGCACAGCTGGGAACCAGGAAGCAACACCCTACAACCTCCATAATATATTATCTATGGAACCACTTACCATCGGCTCCAGGTCCGGCAGACCCTCATGCAGATGCACAATTCTCTAGGCCCAAGGTGCTGGAAGACTCTAAGCCAGGCAGCCCGGGGTAGAGGGTGGTCAGGCCCCGCTACCAATGGCAAAGTATCAGGCTCTGGGCTCCTTGGTGGTGGTCTCACCACATGTCGTTCAAGCTGTGGGGGGCGGGGTGGGGGTGCAGGACCCAAGGGCCAGCTCAGCAGAGGACCCCCACTCCCAGGCCGCCAGGCCCGACGGCCACCCCTATTTTCCTTCTCCCCAGAGTTGCCCCGTGGGGGCCGTCGCCCATTTCGGGCCTCCCCAGGGGCTTCATCCTCACTGAGGGATGTAGCTGATGAGTCTGAATCTGAGTCTGAGTCTGAGGAAGACGATGAAGTATCTGGCACCCGTTCAAGCAACTGGCACATCCGCTTGAAACGCTCCAGCTTTTCCCGCTGGGGGGAAGGGGCTGGGGCTGCTGGGCCCTCAGGAGATGCTGAAGGAGGCTTTGGTTTCTGGAGAAAAAGTAGATGAAGTATTTGTTCACTGACTGCATCCTTCTTTTATCTTAAAGAACCCCTGAGAAGTCCCAAGAGAGTTGAAAAAGCATCAGGTAGCATTTCATTTCCATGAAAATATAGAAATTTCATGGTGTATACTCTCTCTCTCTCTGTCTATATATATATAGTAGAACACTGAAGAAGCAGGAGACCTAAGACCTAGTTCTGATTCTATCACTAAGTACCTAACTTTTAGGCAAGCCATTTAAGCTCTCAAAGGCTTCAGATTCCTCATGAGGGGATTTGGTTGGATAAATATATTAATAATCACATTTATATAACATGTCATAATAGCTCACATTTATAGAGTGCACTATTTTACAAAGCCTCAAAAACTTTTAAGTGGATAGTGTAAATATTGTACCTATTTTATAGACTACAAATCTAAGGCTAAGAGATGTAGAGTGATTTTCCAACCATCACACAGCTAGCCAAATCAATGACAGAACTGGTACTCAAACCCAAATTCTGAATTCCTAGCCCAGTTTTCTTTCCATTACATATCAGGCTGTTCCAATTTACAAAATGCTTTACACATACTCTTTCATTTGATTCTCATGAAAATTCTGTGACTTAGGCAGGTTAGATATTAGATATTATATATGTTATACATATGAGAAAACTAAAGCTTGAGTCAGGTTAAATAATGTGCCTAAGGTCTCAATGTGGTGGTAAAGTGGGCTCTGAGACATTCATTGTTCAGTTCATCTTAGCTCAGTGCTGTGGTCTAGCTCATCTGAGCCTTAGGATTCTTCAACTGCTTCCTACTGTACTCTCTTTCTCATCTCTCTCCTCTCCAAGTACCTGGAACTAGTTGAAAAATAAGCAGCTAAGATTTTTATTTCCATGGTAGGCGAAAGCCATGATTTCCCTCCCACCCAGGTTCTTAGATCTTAAGATCTTGCCCCAGGTGGAAAACTAAAACATCTTGGCCCTCATCCAGAGAACCTGGAGGGTGAAGGTGGGGCAGAATTGGACACCCAGTTCCAATTTGATGAGGCCTCAAAGGGAAAGGGCAATCACCCATCTCCACTCACCTTCTTCAGGTGCTTCTCTCTTCCTCCTTTTATCTGTTTGGGTAGGCAGATTGGTGGTAATATAGAAAGTAAAGAAACTCTGTTAGGCCCTTTAACTCCACAAAAATCAAGTTTCTGCCCCTATCTTGGACTACAAATCCCAGAAGCCCCCATCCCAGACAAGACTCTGAGCATGCTCACCTTTCAATCATACAGTCTCCTTTCCACTGAGCATGCTCCTGCTCTTCTTTCTTCCTACTCAGGCCCTCTCCAGCCCCTCCTTTTTCCTCCTCCTCCCTAGGAGCCAACTTGAGCATGCTCTCTCCTCCTCTCCAACTCTGTCTAAATGACTCCCCTACTCCCTAGAGTTCCTTACCACCCCCCTCCCTCACCTATACCTCCCAGACTCCTACAAGCCACACTGAGCATGCTCCACCCTCCCCCACTTCCCCACCCATCCCTTAAACAACATTCCAGCTCTAGAACTACATCTCCCAGAAATCCCACAGGGAGCCCACAAAGTGCTGACTCCCAATCCTTCGGCCCTTTTGATCATCAGGACTACATCCTCCAGAATCCCTTCTACCTGGCTCTCAGTGGGCGTGATCCTCAGCCTTTACCTTCTTTCTAGGTGTGGGGGGTTCATTCCCCACCTCTCTATCTTTCCGCTTGTGAGGTCCAGGGCCATCCTCTGGGGGAGCCCCTGGAGGAAGGGGGCCTTTTCGTCGGGGGAGGGGTGGTGGTAGCTCCTCGGTTAGCTTCCAGCCACTTCCCAGCCCTGGCCCCTCCTCCCCATTGTCAGCTCTTCTGCGTCCAGGCCCCTCCCCGGAATCCTAGGGTAGGAAAGAAGAGGTGAAGATCCAACCTCTCCCCTCATTGCTTCCCAATGTTCCCCACCCAGAGTTTCAGCCTTCTAGCCAGCTGGTGTAGAGAGGAAGTCCAGCCATTCCTCATTCCATCCCACCTCACTCCCAGCCCTCGATCTCAGATCCCTTCCCTACCTTGCTGGTCCTGCCTTCCTGGGTACATCGAGGACATTCCCAGCAGTTTGGGATCTCAGTGTTGATGACACCCTCGGCCTTTCCCATCTAGATGTGAGAGAAAGGGAAGAGGGGATTCTGTTTCCTCTCCTTACCTATAAGCTAATCCCCTCTTTGTTACATTCTGCCCCAGGTCTGCTCCCCATGTCAACACTCAAGACTTCCAGTCCACCCCCAGCTCTGCTTCCCAGCCTCTTCTCAGACTTTCCCAGCTCCTCCCTCCCTGCACCAAGCATCTGGTAGATTTTCTGCCCTGGTCCAATCAACCTCCCCAGTCACCAAATTACCTTACCTTGAGACAGCCTGGGTGGACAATCTCATTGCAGATCGTACACTCCATGAGGCTCAGAGCAAATTTCTCCTCCTCTCCCTCCACTGTGTCTTCCTTTCCTGCCTCTCCACACAGCAAACACACAGCTGTGTGGGGCAGCACAGGCTACATACAAAAGAGGAAAGTCAGGGCCATGGTCAGGCAGCATCCCCTCCCAGGGCATAGGAAAAAAAGGAAAGGCCAGTGGCTAATCAAACAGCTATGAATGAATGACTTAGGTGGAGAAAAAGAGGTATTCTTCAAGTATATAGTAATCAACTAATAAATGCCTGTTGAAGTGAATTAGGAGTACAAAATAAATTGTGGATGGCTCTGATGAATGGAGAGGTAGCATCAAAGTCTTAACAGAAAGGACCCAAATGTTTCTGACAAGGCAGCAGCAGTAGTTCATTGATATAGAAGGACCTGAGAAGAACAGAAGGATGCTGTGGAGGTAAAAATGTGGCTTTGGGGAGAAAAGTGGCCACAACTGAAAGTTTGTGGATATTAGGATTTGCCAGAAAGGCCCAATAAGGAAAAAATGGGAGAAAAAAAAAAGAGAAACACAAAAGCTATCTCTCAGAGAGGTGACCTAGATGGAGATGCAACAGCTTCTGAGGAAGATTAAGGAGAGGGTGCAACCAGGATATCCAATTGGCTCGAGGGTGGAATCTGGAGAAAGGGTAGGGAAAAGGGAGACAAGAGGAACTGGGCAGTAGAAAACAGAAGGGCAAAAAGAGACTAGAAAAGAGAAGGGAGATCAAAGGGGAAGAGAAGCCATGAGAGCAGAATACAATTGTAAAAGTCAAAGGGCTAATGTCTGGGTTTCCATCACTGGGAAGACTCCCAGCAGCCCAAGCCAACACATGTATGATCTCCCTCCCAGTCTTGTTGGGGGAGGATCTAAGGGGGAAGGAATTGGATCAGTAGCTCCCAACTGGTTCTGGATCCAGCCATTCTGGTGATAAAGACTAGTCAAACACTAGGCCTTGGACTGCTCAGCAGTGGCCAAGATCAACAGAAATACATAGTCTACTCTATGGAGACAAAGCCTCAACAAATACTCTGAAAAGGAAACTGAGGCTTTCTCCTGAGACAGTCAGGGAAGAGATATGTTCCACCAGCTGATAAAGGCTCCAAAATGCAGTGGACTTGAGAGCAATATGAATGTGACCTAGCCCAATGGGAGGTTCTATTCTGCTGCAGTAAGACCAGAGGCCTACAAAAAACCCGATGTGAGGAAGTCCAACTAAGTCAAGTGATGGGTTGAGAGACAGAGAAAGGAGACTCACAGCAGTACACTGGCGGAGCAGACAGGACTGCTTCATTCGCCCCGGACCCCCAAATTTCTTCATGTCCCGGCAGAAGTGGCAGTCCCCGCACTCAGTGCGTACACAGGCCCGGCAGCGCCGGCAGCGGGTTCGGCGTCTGCGCGCTCCGGCCCCCGGCCCCCGGCCGCTGGACGACATTGGGGGCGTCAGCAACGCCGAGGGCTGTATGGGGAGAAAAAATATCAGAAGTCAGGCCAGCTCTCTCCTCTCTTTTCCCTGCATTGCCTCTACAACAATCTCTGTCCAGCTCTCTTTTTCTCCAGAGGATAACATGGAATCTAGGAGTCCTAATCAACTTTTCCCCATGGCTGTCCTCCACTCTGATCCTCCCACTGCCATCCCTCCCTCCTGGAAGCCAAAGGCCACCCCATTAAGCCCACACCCGGATCTCCCTCTACTCCTCAGAATTCTGCAGTAGATCCATCGATCCCTCAGCCTCCAGACCTGAGATCCAACCCTCACCTTCCTCAGTGCCTCCCTTCTCTAGAGAGCCCATTAGTGATACCCAGTCTCCTCTGATACTCCCACCTTGAAACTCCCCAGGAAGGCCAAGACATCCCAGTGGAGGTTACCTCAGGAAGCTCCTGACTCTTCCCCTCGATCTCCAAATGCAGCTCTCCCCAGGTTCTCCCCAACCTGAAATTCCCAGATATACCTCCAAGGTCCCCTCTGATCCCAGGCTGTGAGTTCCACACTTCACCCCCCCCCCTCCACCCCACCCTACCACATAAACAAACTAGCTTTTGCCCACAAATCTCTCTATGACCCGACCCGCAGAAAACTTTCAAAGATTAGAATCCCACCTCATCTTCAGACATCTCTTCAAAAATTTTCAGGTTCTTAAGAAGCCTATATTGCTCCAAAAGGTTTTTCTCCTCAGATCCTACATGATAGTATCCCTCACACAGAAGATGTCTGGATCTCTTCTATTATTCTTTTCCTTGACAGTCTTGGACTCCCACCTCCCTAGAATGCTCCTAACTAGAATAAGATACTTATGGTCTTGTAAGGTTCTCTTCTGTCCAGATTCCAAGATACCTGACTCCTTCACAAAGACCTACACTTCTACTTTCAGATTCTTCAGTTTAACCTTGGCAATCTCCCAGATTCCCCAAAATTTCAAAATTCAATCTGATCTCACATTATCCAAGAGTCCCAGATCCTCCAAACTATTTTCTCCTCCTAACTGCATAGAAACCCTTTGAACTTCCCTTTATATAGTAACCAGATTCTTTAAGATTTCTTACAAAAACCTCTGATTGCTGGGAGTTTTCCACCCCCATCCCGGTAGTCCGAGATTTCATTTGATAGCATTCCCCCAGCTCCCTTCCCAATTCCCCTAGGCTTCCAAGTTTTCTTAATTCTCTAGGGATCTCTAGCTCTCCCTAGTCCATAAAAGTGGAGAAAAACGAGATTAGGAAAAATTCTAAGGATTTCTAAGGGTGAACCAAGACCCACTAGGGAAATATAAATCCCACAGGGCTGTAAAATGACAAGGAAGACTGAATTGAGGTGGAAGTTGAAATGAAAGAAGCCAGGAGCTCAAGGCCTAAGCATGGACACTGGAACGGCCCCATGGAAAAGTCAGAGATATTGAAGGGGTCTGGAAAGAGTCAGAGATGAGCTAAAGATGAATTGAAGGAGATGAAAAAGAAACCTAGAGTCAATGGGAGCACAGAAGGAAGAAGAGAGGCATTAACCCACCTCACACGTGTCCCAGGAGCCATCTCTCCCTTCTCGGAAGCTCCCGGTGGGTCGTCGGCCATCAGCAGGGGGGACAGGGGGCGGAGGGCGCTGGGTGCTCAGAACTCCGGGGTCCACGGCCCCCTGAGGCTGCTCAGCCTCCCCTGGAGGCTGGGGCAGTGGGTAGAGATAGGTGAAAGCACCTATTGGGGTGCTCAGGTGTGGATCCCTTTGGAGGAGAGGCCCTCCCAACTGGTTTTGGTGCTAGGTTTCCGGAAGAGTCCCTGCTTTTGGGGGGCTCAGTTCTGCAGCCCCACCCTTAATCAATAGGCTCAGGTTCTTAGGTTCCTTGGATATTGGGAGGTCAAGTCCTTCCCCAGTGTCTCTTAGTTAGGGAGTCAAACTCTCCCCCTTCCCTGCTTCAGTGACTCCTACCCTTTTCCCTTCTAAGTGGCCCTGGCCTTTTAACTCCCACCTTTCCCTCCCCACCACCCTAGCCCCCCTCCAGCTGCTCCTGAGGTCCAGGCCTACCCCCCCTCCCCGTTTCCCGGGGTCCAGGCCCTTCCCACCGCTGGTTCCTGGGGAGGGGAGGGGGGGGT